>NW_027526902.1:0-11039 GCF_008692635.1 Crocuta crocuta
AAACTAATTTGACAATAAACTATTTGTAAAAAAAAAAAAATAAGAAAATGTAAACTATTATATGGGAGAAATACAAAACATTATTTCAATAATTATTTTAAATGTGAATGGTCTAAATATATCAATTAAACAATGGGGAATGATAAAGTGGGTTTAAAAAAAGAAACATACCAAACTAAATGTTTTCCACAAGCAACTCACTTTAAATCTAAAGACTCAGTTAGGTTAAAAAATGATAGGACAGAAAATAATATAATATGCTAACACTAATCCAAAGGAAGTTGAGTAGCTATATTAATTTCTTGAAAAGCTGACTTCAGAATAGGGAAAAATTGTCAGGGAGAGAGAGATGTATTACATAATGAGAAGGAGGTCAATTCTCCAAGAAAACATAACAATCCTTAACAATGATGTCAAAATATGTGAAGCTAACAATGCAAGAAGAAATAAGCACGTCTATTGTTATAGTTAAAGCCGTCAACATTCCTCTTCTAGTAAATGATAGATCAATTAGGTGGAAAATCACTAAGGATATGGGTGATAAAAGAGTACCATCTATCTACTAGACCTAATTAACTTTTATAGAATAATTCAATGAAAAACAACAGAATACACATCATTCTCAAGCTCACATAGAACATTCACTACTGTAAATCACATTTGGGGACATAAAACTCATCTGACAAATTTGAAAGAAGAGAAATTATAGAGTGCATTCTCAGACCACAGTGAAATTATATTGGAATTCAGTAACAGGAAGATAGCCAGAATTCCCCCAAATACTCAGAGATGAAATAAAATACCAGTAAATATCAAATAAATCTCATGAGAAATTTTAAAAATATTTGTAAGTAATTGAAAATGAAAATTTATCATAACTTATAGGATGGAGCAAAAGCAGTGCTTAGAGGGAAATTTATAGTATTAAATGTGTATATTAAGAATAAAGATATAAAATCAATAATCTTAACTTCTGCCTTAGAGCAATACAGAAATTTAAGCAAAAAGAAATCACAAAATAATAAAAGTAAATTAAGAACATAAATCAAGGAAATTGAAACCAAGAAAACTATTAATAGAGAAAAATCAACAAAACTAAAAGCTGATTCTTGGAAAGGACAATAAAATTGACAAACCTCTAGCTAGGTTAAACAAAATAAAAAGAGAAGGCCTAAATTATCAAAATTAGAAAGAAAGATTGGTGATAACTCTNTATGGACATCAAAAGGATAATAAAGAAAAATTATAAACTCTGTGTTTTCAAACTTGATAATTTGACAATTCCTAAAAGAAACATCCTACCAAAACTCACACAAGGACAAATAGATAATCTGAATAGGCCTAAATATATTAAAGAAATAAAATCTATTATTAATATCTTATTTTTAAAAAGGCCCAAATAAATTCACTGGTGAATATTACCAAATATTGAAGTACAATTCTCTGTAATCAATCTCTCCTAGCACATAGAAGCAGAAGAAACATTTCTTAAGTCAATCACTTACCCAAATAGGCAAACCAGATAAAGATTACATGCAAGGGAGAAAAACTACAGATCTATATCTCTCGTGAACATAGATGCTAAACAAAATATTAGCAAATTGAATCTGATAATACATAAAAAGAATTATACACCATGACCAAGTAGAATTTATTACAATTATGCAAAGCTATTTCAAAAATTTTAAATTAATGTAATTGAATTTACATTCTATAAGTGATTAAATGTTTAAAAAAAAGGGCATGAGTGCTCAAATATACAGTAAGCAAAACACATACAGTCATTTCTCACAAGTATTATCCTTGTTAGGCCATAATCTCATTACAAGGGTGGCAGAGGAGGACAATATTCATGTGTGAAGACATAAATGAGACAGATCATATGCAGAAAAAGCACTTGGCAAAATTCCACACCCACTTATAACAAAAAATCAGCAAACAGGGACTAGAGGGGAACTTTGAAGGACACATAGTAAAACCTTACCTTCTAACAGTATGCTTAATGCAGGAAAACCGGATGCTTCCTCTAAGATAGGGAACACAAGACAAAGGACAGCTCCTTGCATTACCTCTTTTAAACATGATAGTGAAAATCCTAGTTGGTAAATAAAACAAGAAAATAAAATATAAGGATTAGCTCTTGGGAAGTAAGAAATAAAACTGTGTTTGTTTATAGATGATATGTTTGTTTATTAAAAAAATACCAAAGAATCAACAACAACAAAAACCCTCTGGTTCTAAGAAATGATTATATCAATATTGGAGAATGCAAGGTTAATATACCAATGTTAATTGCTTTCTTACATATCAGCAATGAACAACTGGAATTTGAAAGTAAGGTGAATACTTTCAATACTTCGGCACTACAACATCTCTCAGAGGTCTACTGAGACCTCCTTATCAACTATGTCACATGGGATCATGGGAGAGATTCTGGAGAGTTTCTAGAGTATAAGAGACATGTTATAATACTGTCATCTATCTTTTGATCAGTGGTTCTCCATTAGGGGAGATTTTGCCTCCCAGGGAACATTTGGCAATATCTAGAGATGTTTCTGGTTATCAGAACTGGTTCAAAGAGTGCTAGTGGTGTCTAGTGGGGAGAGAACAGATATGCTGCTAAACATTCTATAATGCACAAGACGGCCTCCAGGACCCCCAGCAAAGAATTATCTGGCCAAAATAATGATGTAATACTCTGCTCTACATGATACACATGCCAAACTCACACTTAAAATAGATAGTTTCAACCAAAGTGAGAGAGGAAAGATCTCAAGTTGACTGAGAAATAATTATAGATCCAATCACATTGGAGAAAATTAAAATTAAAATTATGTATCATTTTAATATAATAGATATATTTTTGCAATATTCACCAAAGAGAAAATGAGATCATTTTGCTTAGTTTTACAAAAGAAAAGTAAGCAAATAATTTTTAGAATAATTGAACCAACATTGAAATCACAATGCTCATATTTCAATTCATCCTCTGGTGACAGGAACTTGAATGTATCTCTCAAGAGGAAGAAAAGTACATTTTGAGGGTTCCTCTTGTCATTTATCAAAAAACTAGTATTGCCTTTGCTTTGGGGATTTTTCTTTTACTTTTTTAGAATTTTGATAAAAAGCAGGAGCTAGAGAGCTATTTTCTAGGAAAAACCTACTTTCATTTTTAAAATATTTAATCATAGAGTAGTNGAAAATGTGGAATATCTCACTATCCACCTGTATCTATCTTTTTTTCAAATTCCCATAATTAGAGAAGGTTATGTGGCTGGTACTCCAGATATAGTAGACATTGCTTCCAGCTAGGGACTAGTGATCTCAAATTTGATAGATCTGTCACTAAATTTCAAAATGGGATTCAAATAGCAGGAAAAGAGTCAAACCTTGACAGTGATGACCTGTCTATAGTGAAAACAAGGAGCATATTGAATTGCTTATTTAAAACACTAAAGAACACCAGGTGATACATGGAATTGTTGAATTACTATATTGTACACCTGAAATTAATATATCACTGTACATTTACTGGAATTAAAATAAAAACTTAATTTAAAAAAAATGGAGAACAAAAGGAAATTTGATTGCTTTGATTTGTTTTCTTATTTTATGTAGAGATTTATAAAAGGAAAGCTAATATCTTGCTTGGAAAAAAAATTAAGACATTCTATAAATGATTAAATGTTTAAAAACTAAAGCATGAGTTTCCAAATGTCCAGTAAGCAAGACAAATACAGCAATTTCTCACGAGTATTATCCTTGTTAGGCCATAATCTCATTACAAGTGTGGCAGAGGAGGACAATGTTCATGTGTGAAGGCATAAATGAGAAATGTCATATTGATTTAAGAGTCTGAAGAAAGTTTAGAAAAGGTGGCATTTTATTAGAATGGCAAGGATAAACAGAAATTCCAAAAATTATAATGATAAATATTAAAAGCACAAGTCTACTTATATCTGTATAAATCTATTTATTGATTAACAAAACATGAGTTCTGTGGTAGACACAAATAGGTGTTGCCCAGAGACATCTCTTCAAGAATGAAGTTGCTGCTAAGCTACAGCATATTCAGCAGGTAGCCTTCAGCTCTTCGCTCCTTCAGGGGCTGTGTCAGTTTCAGAGGTGATATCATTTTTGAGGCCATATTTATTGTCTGAGCAAGGTGAGATAGCAAGTTCCCGGAATCTGGGCCTGATACGACTCTCTGGTGGGTATTACTCTCCCCAGAGCTCCCTGCCAAGCTGGTTAGGATTTTGTGAGGCTTACAGTGCAATTCAGTGACTTCCATGGCCAGGTTTTTCCTCTTCTCCCTTTCACAGAAGCTGATCATTAATCAACACTTTGCACCCCAACCTCTATCTCAGCTCCTGGAGAAGGTAGAGATGGGGTCCAAGTAAGTAGGTCCTAAGATGGAACACTGAGGCTAGCTAACTCAGCAACCTGAAGACACTGAGGACACATCACTGGTGGCAAGTCAAGAACATTTCTCAGAAAGGTGGCAGTTAATGCTTTACCAATAGTAAACTGGGAAGGTGTAACAGGCAAGGGGGGTGGTGGAGTATGTTAGCACAGGTGAAGTTCAAGTGCTACAAGTTAAGGAGGGACTAGCAGGTGTAAGGATAATAGGACAGGATGGCTATGGCTAAAGCCACTATTGCTACACTTAGAAAGGAGGCAAGTCAGTTACACAGCAGTCAGGACTCTGAAAAGGAAAATCTTGGACCCTGGCATGTGAGATAAAGCTGCTATCTGAATACATACGGAGTGGATCCTGTGGTGCAAGGGGTACACAAGATGTGAAGATGCACCTCCCAGATCCTCCTTAAGAGAAGGACCTGATGTGGGTAATATGCTTACCAGACATGGTCCTGCTATCACCCTTTTCAGGCTCTGCCTCAGCTGTAAAGACCAGCTTCATCTGAGGGTTACACTCTTTCCAGGGCAGCCTGGAAAACTTAAGCGAAGGGAGGTACAGACAGTTCAGCGCAAGGCACGACCAGAGTCCCTGCTGGTTTGGTCCAAGCTTTGTCTAGTCTGACTTTTGCGACACCGATCCTGCCTCCTGTGCTTTGCTGTCACAGGTTTCTGTCTTTAACATACATCTTGAATCCAAATTCAGTCTCAACAGTTGCTGAGATACCAGAGATACCAGACTGCAACTCAAACAGTTCAGAGAGAAACTACATACAACAAATAACATGCAGTTAGAAGGTAATTGGGGTTTTTTGTTGCCTGTAGGTTATAGTTAATGAAAATTCGATAGAAAGTATTTGAGGTGAAATTTTTTTTTTTTTGCTCTTCCGAGAAAGAGAAGATTTTTCATTTATAAAAATATCTAATTCTTTGTTGGTTCCTGGGTAAAACCTGAAACTGCTTCCCATACACAGAGAACAAGGAGAGACAGAAGAAAGAGTAGGCCACTCCAGATTAGTAGGTGGCAGCTTAAATACTTACAAAGGTTTGTCTTGGGCAGCTGCAAAATGAGTAGATCTCTGCTCCTTCCTGCCAGAATCTTAAAATTCTTAACTGCGTTCTGTCACATATACCACACAGGTGATGTCAACAACACATTAGTGCATTAGTGTTTCAAGGCTGCGACTTTGAAAATGCCTCCCATTGTGGGAACAGTCAGGAGAAGGTAGGATCCTAAGACCAGGTGTGGGGGGAGGAGCCTCCAATAGCCAGCAGGAGCTCTCGGGTCAACCAGAGGTCACATCCTCTCAATAACTTTCTCCAATGTTGCACCCCTGGCGACTACCCCTTGCAATCTTACGTGCTCCCCCTCTTCAGCAATGTGCCCTGAGCGGTCATCAAAGTGTTTTATCATCATGGAGGTGACTTATTTGGCTGCCTTCTGGCTGCAGCAGAGGTCAATGGCACAGTGACAATATAAGCACACACAAAAACAAAAACAAAAACAGATTAAGGAAAGGATTCCCAGTACAACTAACAAGCTTTTCCACCAAAAGCCCCATGATCTGAACCGCTGATTTACTAAGTTCCCTACGCTAGGAATCAGATCACTTAGGGTATTCACTTGTGTCCTTACATGTTTTAATAAAGATGATACATTAGCAGATTCATCAGGTATGAACACGAAACATTTTCTTCGGAATATGGCACACTTGGGAATATGGCAGTAATAATATCCAAGACCACACCTTTTCTCATTTGAGATACTTCAGGGTTTAGTAAAGACAGATTTTGCCAGCTATCATTTAAGGCTTGATGGGTGAATGCAGTATGGGCATGTATGTGTACTGTAACATCCTCCAGGCCAGTGGATTAACAAAGAAAGTGGCCAGATGATCATACTGGTGGAAAACGGAATGTGCTTATGTGGCCTTAAGGAGAGAGGGGTTGGCAATCGTGGGTACTGTGGGACAGATTCTTGCCTGTGTGCCATAAAAAATCCATGGTGCACACCCACAGATGGAAGCCATGGCCAGAGATTTGTGCCACACAATGCTGGACTCCATTAGGGGCTACCCAATAAATGCCTGGGTAGGGGCACCAGTCAGTGCCAAACCAGATGCTATCCTTTCATGTGACAGAATGACTATACCTTTCCAGTGATATCCATCCCATATTCTCAGTAAAATGAGTTGGTTCTGTTTAGAGTAATTTTTCTATTCCCAACATAAGATTGCGTACATTCTCTAATGTCTATAATCTAAAATAACCCACATAAACCCATATCAAATCTGGGTGTAGACACCTAAAGTTCCAATGGTGCTGTTTTTAGGACCTTTCCAGTCAGCATTTTGACAAGCTACCTATGTAATTTGATATACAGAAAAAAAATACCAGTGTTATTAACAGTGTATATGCTATAGGCCAGGTATCTGAATTAGTATTGGTAATAGCAGATGAATTAAGAGTATCAGTCCTAGCTTGTTTTTCCTTAATGTGTCTTTAGGATCTTTCAGTTCCCTCCCTGGAATAGTGATAATCGTCATGGAAATCCTGGTGCTCATCCTGTGACTAGATATTATAGAAGGAGCAGAAAATCTAAAAAGGCCAACTATCTGAAAAGACAGATATTTTAATAGGAAATTTTATGGGAATTTTTTCCCCCTCTATAAGAATTACACTTGTAGCCTGATCCTTTGATGTTAATGTGGCTGCAGGTTTAGGAATCTGACTTGGTTGCACATACCGTACATATTGGCTGGAGGAGGCAGCACTGGCCAGCAAGAGGAGATAGACTGGGGGCAGGATATGTCAAACCAGGACCCACCTTGTCTCTTCTTTCAGTGGCATTTGTTCCATTTTAAGTATAGAGTTTTTCAACGTGCCCAGCCTGCAGGACAACAGGATCCAGTGCAAACTGAGTAGTAGTTCCTCTTCACTCAGGGGTGCAAAGTACCTCACCCATTTCACCAGGATGTGCCAATCCAAATTCCAGTAAATAACACCTTCCCCAGGCATGATGGCCCTTGGTGTTCTCAGCAGCATAGCACCTTCATCCTGATGAGGATCACAGCAATGGCCATCTCTCATGACTTCCATATCTTTATGGGATTGGGACTTTTGGCAGAGTCCCCAGTCTGGCATATGGGGCAAAAGTCCCTAGTAGTTGATCATTCAAATGTGTGAAAGAGATAGTACTTTGGTCTAACTGGTCAAGGTAGTTTTACCTGTTTGTATTTTAACCCCCTGTTTTAATATTTTATCCTTATTTTCTACCAACCCTGTTGCTTGTAGGTTATAGGGGAGATGGAACATCCATTCAATGCCATGTTCTTTTGCCCCATCTTTGCATATAATTACCTTTGAAATGTGACCCCTGGCATTGTCTATTCAATGAGGGTATCTGTGTATCTGGACATGGTATTTAACTTCCCTAATCCCTTAATCTGTGTATCTGGACATGGTATTTAACCTTCTCTAAACCTGGTTAATGTGGAGACAGGGGAAACCTTAGGTTAGACCAGCCACAGTATGCACACAACCAAGGCATATTTAGAATTCTCTCTTGGAAGAAGGGGACAATGTAATCAAATTACCAATCCATTGCAGGTTGGGAACTCCAGTGGATGGCCCCAGATTCCTTTGTCAATTGCCTTGAACATTATTTAGAGTACACAGAACATGCTGTTACTACATTAACCAAGTCATGGTTTTTCAAGGGCAATCCATCATCTTTGACAATATACCACCCCAAGCTCTACAATGGACACTCTTCCTGTGTACTCCATCTGCTATACCTACTGAAGGGGCAGCTACATCAGTAAACTTAGTAGGCCTGTATTTTCTTAAGAACATGTCCTGAATTAGGGTCTACACTGCTAGCTGGAGTTTTTACTGGCTTTGCTTTCCTTTGTATTAGAGGTCAGACAGAATGAGATGCTTTGTCCTTTCCACTGTCATCACCATCACTGTCTTCTTCATTCTCCCTATTTTCCCAGTGTTTCCAACTGTTAGCATCCCAATCAGCCTTGTCATAAGCACTCAGATCTTAATCCAAGGCAGCTTGTGCCTTCCTAGCTTTGAAAATAGCATGCTAAAATATCCAACTTATCATCCTGCTCTTCTACCTTGTCCACCAGTCCAGAAGTTAGCAAAATAGTGGGCAGCCACACATTCTTCTCTAACCTCAGCTTCTCTAACGTGAGCTTCAACTTGTAGTTGGGCATCAGTGACCAGCCAAGCTGCCACAGTAGAAGCCAGCCAAACCCAGCAGTAATTCATTCCCCTTCTTTGCCCCAGTGCACGGTATTCAGATCCTCACTTAAGTTCATCAAACCAACCTACTGTTTACTCACACAACAATCCATATGCATCTAACATACAGGCCACCCTTCCTTACTTAGAGGTTGATGGCCAACTTGGGATTTCCTTAATGGACACCTCTTTCCCAAGACCCATTTCCTTGGTCTTGTGGCTGGCTTGCCAATTGTTGGGAGCTCTCCCACGTGAAATTCAAAACTGGCTCCTGTAAACAGAGGGCAAGGAGGTACTAAAGAAAGAGGTAGACCACTCCAGATTGGTAAGTGGCAGTTTTCATAATCAAGCAAATTTACATGTAAGGCTTATCATAGGTGGCTGCAAGATAAGTAGATCTCTGTCTCCACCTGCCAAAATCTTAAGAGTTTATATAGACACCTTAACATGCTTCAGTTACAATGGTCTAGATACTCTCAAGCACAAAATTCTCTCTCAAAGCTGCATCCTTGAAGTGCTGCCTCGTGTAGAAATAATGGGCTGAAGGTAGATTATAAGGAAAAGGAGGGGGTGGAGGAGTCTCTGATTGCCTGGGACCAGCTTGCAGAATAACCAGAGGTCATGTCCTCTCAGTGACCTCTTCAACATGCCCAGAGTATGGATTGTGAAGACTAAGGCAATGATTTCAAAATACTTGCCCAATGCACACAGAATACACTCCAGACTAGATCTTTGTGTGAAATATTTATCACTTTATCTCTAACAATCCCCTGTCTGATAGATACCTCCCTGATTCAGGCTCTAATATCTATTGTCCTAAAGAGGACTTGATATAATTGACGAAAGCAAAGCCATTAAATTATTGAACCTAGCATGAATTAACTATTAAAATCCAGGGCTAAGATGTGAGGAAGAAAGGTTTGGAAGAATGCTTATCATACCAGTGTTTCTCATTTCTAAGAATATAAAGGCTCACATTGAGATTGGATAGACAAAGGAGTTGGAAGGCAAGCAAAATGTGAGAGATCTATTAAAGTCCTTGGGAACCTGAGATTGAAAAGAACCAGTACCTTCTTCCCATCTGGACCCTTAGGAGGCAACTATAGTCACCAGGCCATCACAAGGACACTAAAATAAGTCTTCTCATGTACAAGCTGTTTGGAATGCTGAGACAGAAGCAGTGAGAGGCTATCCTAGTGAACATCTTAGGAGTGCAGAGTAAGTTTAGAGAGCAGTCCAATATCTCTGATTTCTAAAGAAGTTAATGGATGTAAGTTGAAAGGAGTCAAGTGCCTATAGACTGAGAGGATCTCACAATTATGACAAGAACATTAACAAAGAGTAGCCCATCTGGGTCATATATTCACGGCTAATTGAGAACAGAGGCATCCCAATGCATGTTGCTGGATTTGTAAGCATGGCTAATAATTAAACTCTTACCAACATAATGACATAAAGCTCTCTTAAACCAATAAATCTTAAAAGCTACTCTGGTTATAGGAACTAAAGAACTGACATAGTATAAGTATAAAATGACCAAGTTTACCTGAATTTGACCAAAATTTGGTGTTTTTCCTAAAAACATTGCCACATTTTTACATATCTGAAATTTGAAGTCTGCAATTTTGAACCTAGGTTACTAGGTAATAATTATTATTTTTATTAGTAATTAATAGTCATGTCAGAAATTCAACAAAGCTTTTTCTAATGGTAGAGAAGCACAAATTTTTAGAATAATCTTATTTAGATATAACAACATGGCTATTAAGAAAGATGTTTTCCTTCACATTGAAAAATTAGTAATCGCATGAGTCTGTCTGCTCTCTGTGAACTCTGGCATGACAGAAGATCACTTAAAGGCAGAAAACAGGATCT
Source organism: Crocuta crocuta (assembly GCF_008692635.1). Classification (NCBI taxonomy): domain Eukaryota; kingdom Metazoa; phylum Chordata; class Mammalia; order Carnivora; family Hyaenidae; genus Crocuta; species Crocuta crocuta. The sequence continues at coordinate 10,546 of NW_027526902.1, forward strand.
TGTAGCATGAAAGCAATCTAACATCAAATTTAGCACTGCTATTAAGTAACAAAGCACTCATTGGTCCCTGGAGTAACACACACCCATAGATTACGTGTCACAATTGAGAAATTGGCAAACCTAAGAAGGTTTAAACCACAATATAGCCACCACTCCCGATATGCCTAAATTAGTTAACTTAAAAAGATCTGTGATTATAGTTAATTTACTTAAATTATTTCATGTTTCTCTTCATGCAAGTCATTCAATAACTAGAAAAATCTAATACAATGAAAAAAATATAACAACATATAAACTATTAAAATAAAGTCTATATTTAATTATTTCATATGCATAAGGATAATATATAAGCTATAAGGACTACATTTGATTTCTATGTTAATGATTTATGAATTAGACAAACATATCAGCAAGAAATTTTGAAGCAGAAATGTCTTCCAGAAAACATATGGTACATTATATGCATTTAGAAGGTTGACTCTGTTAAGTGTTAA
>NW_027526902.1:11346-20522 GCF_008692635.1 Crocuta crocuta
TGAAGGAGTAGGGAGTCTGGCTTATGTATAATGGAGATATGAGATCTCTCCAAACCCTCCCTGATTTCCTTATATGTCTCAATTCCTGATTACCTGCTATGGTGGCTGATTTACTATATATTTCTTCATTTCATATAAATATCTCATCATAAATACTAACATCACTTACAGGCTACATCTCACAGGACGCAAATGACCATATCTGTGCAATCAACTTTCCATTTGAGATTTCAGCCAATTTTAGATCTTAAAACATACAGCCAGACTTTCTTACTATCTTTTGTGTGACTTTCCAGTACAGATTAATTTTTCCTGTTCTTGGTACATTTCTACATTGCCCTAAACTACTGAATTCACAAATAGAGAAGATTTTATTCTATAATTCATAAAAACATAAGTACTTGGCCATTTTGATTCATTTAAAAATTTTTTAATGTTTTATTTTTTTATTTTTTAGAGAGAGTGTGAGCTAGGAAAGGGTGGAGAAAGGGAGACAAAGAATCTGAACCAGTCTCCAGACTCTGAGCTGTCAGCATCCCAGGCACCCCTCATTCATTTTTACATGCTTTGAAGGAACAAAAATCAAGTGTCTTAAACAATAAAGGATGTTTACTTGCTTTGTTAACTGAAAAGACAAGGTTTCAGACAAAAATTGATCTGAGATCCACCTTAAATTCTCTGTGATAATGTCTATTCTGAATTTAGCATGGTGGAAAGATAGGTGGCATTAGCCTAAATGACTTAGAACAATAAGGACCCAACTCTGAAGTTGAGGGTGGGATTAATTGTACCCAACCACTTAACTGCTTTATTAGAATATTGTAGAATGTTGGGGTCTACCCAACATCTAATCATAACTCTTAAGCTTATTAAGGTTTATGAAAGTATGAAGACATACAGAATTTACAGGAAGATATATTAGCCTTTTGAAATACCTGAGCTATTTTAAAACCAATCCATTTTCTCCCGAAAAGGAGCAACCCAAAATTTTTAATACCTATCCCAGACCCCCCCAGGGATATTCCATTTTGTCAGGCCCTCTTCATGAACTTCTTTATGGCCTAGTGTTATATGGTTAAATGAACATTGATCTACTTACAACATTTGTATTATCTCATGATAATAAGTATATGACTAATAGCTCAACTTTGGAGCTTTGTGTAGAATATATAGAATCCATTGGCTATGGCACATATTGTAACTAGACAGTACTACAAGGACTCTACTCTGGCAGTTTAGTAAGGTTTTTTGGTCAGTCAGTCTGGTAGCTTCTAGTTTTGCTTTCTGGAATAATTGTTCTTGTTCACTGTCTTCCATATCCATGGCTGGTACAGGCACAGACACAAATAAGATGAAATTATTTTCTCCCTTTCTTTACTCCTTCTTTTATCTGTGTACTTTGTCATGTGACTTTATAGGCCCTTCCACATAAGGCAGCATACATATATTCATGCCTCACTAATTTGGTACAGAAATATGACTTGATTGGCCAGTGGTAAGTTAGTAGACATGATTCAAACAAAGGATTGAAATGTGCCTATTTGAATTTGATTTCTGGTGCTTCTGCCACCATCATGAAATCATACCCTAGAAAGTTCACTGGTCACAGAAGAATAATCAAGACAGAAATCTGTGGCTTGGAGACAACCCAGCTGAGTCTACCTTATATCTACCTTCTCTAAGCCAAACCACAGAGACGTGAGTGAGAAATAAAGGTTTTTTTATTATATGCTAATGAGTTTGGAAGTGTTTTCCTACAAAAGATTATTGAGAATATAGATGGTAGTGACAAAATTAGTGCCCAGAAATGGGGTATTGTCACACCAAAAATGTTAAATATAAAACATTGTCTGTGGGGATCAGAAAATGGTAAATAATGGTTATAGAAGAATTTAATCTAAAACTGTAGACTTAGATTTAAAACTTAAAAGATTTTTTAAGTGTATTGTTAGATTCAGTTTGCTATATTTTAATGAGGATCTTTGCATCTATATTTATGAAAGGTATTGGCCTGTAATTCTCTTTCTTTAGTATCTGGTTTTGATATAAGGGTAATACTGCTTCACAGAATGCATTTGGATGTTTTCCTTCCATTTCTATTTTTTAATAGAAATATTTGAGAATAATAGTCATTAACTCCTCTTTCATGTTTGATAGAATTTACCTGTGAAGACATTTCGTCCCAGACTTTTGTTTTGGGGGAGTTTTTTGATTACTGATTCATTTCATTGCTAGTAACTGGTCTGTTCAAATTATCTGTCTTCCTGGTTTAGTTTTGGTAGGCTATATGTTTCTAGAAACTTATCCATTTCTTCTAAGTTGTCCAGTTTGTTGGCATTTAGTTTTCTATAATATTCTGTTATAATTATCTGTATTTATGTAGTGTTGGTTGTTATTTTTCCTCTTTAATTTGTGATTTTGTCTATTTGGGTCCTCTATTTCTCTCTCTCTCTCTTTTTATGAATTTCTCTAGAGGCTTATACATGATCAAGTGGGATTTATTTCCTGGGTGGAAGGGTGGTTTAATATTCACAATCAATGTGATATGTCACAACAATAAGAGAAAGGATAAAAACCATGTCATCATTTCAAGAGATTCAGAAAAAGCATTTGACAAAGTACAACTTCCATTCATGATAAAAAACCTTCTACAAACCTTCTACATACTGCTTCACAGAATGCATTTGGATGTTTTCCTTCCATTTCTATTTTTTAATAGAAATATTTGAGAATAATAGTCATTAACTCCTCTTTACATGTTTGATAGAATTTACCTATTCTACAAAATAGGTCTAGAAAGAACATACCTTAAACTAATAAAGTCCTTATATGAATAACCCACAGCCAATATCATACTCTTTGGTGAAAAATTGAGAGCTTTTCCTCTCAGGTCAGGAACAAGGCAAGGATGTCCACTCTCAGCAATTTTATTCAACATGGTACAGGAACTCCTAGTCTCAACTATCATACAACATGTCCTTTTGGGGAGACAGATCAGATTCACAGTAGAACTAGCCATAGAAACTTGGCAGGCCAGAAAGAAGTGGCAGGATATATTTAATATGCTGAATTGGAAAAATATGCAGCCAAGAATTCTTTATAGAGCAAGACTGTCATTCAAAATAGATGGGGCGCCTGGGTGGCTCGGTCGGTTAAGCGTCCAACTTCGGCTTAGGTCATGATCTCACAGTTTGTGGGTTCAAGCCCCATGTCGGGCTCTGTGCTGACGGCTAGCTCAGAGCTTGGAGCCTGCTTCAGATTCTGTATCTCTCTCTTTCTCTGACCCTTCATTGCTCNACTCTTTCTCTCTCACTCGCTTTCTCTCTCAGAAATAAATAAAACATTTAAAAAATTAATAAAAAACAAAATAGAAGGAGAGATAGTTTCCCAGACAAATGAAAATTAAAGGAGTTCATGACCACTAAACCAGCCCTGCAAGAAGTTTTAAGGGGGACTCTCTGAGGGGAGAAAAGAGAAAAACAAAACAAACAAACAAAACCCCAAAAAGACCAAAAGCAACAAAGACTAGAAAGGACCAGAGAACACCACCATAAACTCCAACTCTATAGGCAACATAATGGCAATAAATTCATATCTTTCAGTACTCACTTTAAATTTCAATGGACTAAATGCTTCAATCAAAAGACATAAGGTAACAGAATGGATAAGAAAACAATATCCATTTATATGTTGTTTTACAACATATTTACAAGAGACCCACTTTAGACCTAAAGACATCTTCAGATTGAAGTACGGGGATGGAGAACCATCTCTCATGCTAATGGATGCCAAAAGAAAGCTGGAGTCGCCATCTCATATCAGACAATCTAGACTTTAAAATAAAGACGTAACAAGAGATAAAGAAGGACATTATATCATAATTAAGGGCTCTACCCACCAAGATTTAACAATTATAAACATTTATGACCCCAATGTGAAACAACCAAATATATAAATCAGTTAATTACAAACATAAAGAAAGTCATTGTCAATAATACCATAAACGTAGGGTACTACAACACCCCACTTAAAGCAATGGACAAATCATCTAAGCAGAAAATCAACAAGGAAACAATGGCTTTATATGACACACTGGACCAGATGCAATTATCAGATATATTCAGAACATATCATCCTAAAGCAGCAGAATATACATTCTTCTCAAGTGTACATGGAACTTATCCAGAATAGATCACATACCGGGACACAAATTGGCCCACAATAAGTACAAAAAGATCAAGATCATACCACAATGGTATGTGGTATATTTTCAGACCACAACTCTTTGAAACTCAAAATCAACCACAAAAAAATTTTTTGGAAAGACAACAAATACTTAGAAACTAAAAAACATCCCACTAAAAAACAAATGGGTTAACCAAGAAGTTAAAGAGAAAAATAAAGAGTACACGGAAGCCAATGAAAATGATAACCCACAGCCCCAAACCTCTGGGATGCAGGAAAGGCAGTCGTAAAAGGGAAGATTATAGCAATGTGGGCCTTCCTAAAGAAGCAATAAAGATCTCAGATACACAATCTAATCTTACATCTTAAAGAGCTGAAAAAAAGAATAGCAAATAAAACCCCAAACCAGCAGAAGATGGGAAATAATGAAAACTAGAGTGGAAATCAATGCTATCGAAACAAAACAAAACCAAACGAAACAAACAACAACAACAAAAACCAGATATATAACAGACCAATGAAAGTAGGAGGTGGTTCTTTGAAAGAATTAACAAAATTGATATACCCCTAGCAGTTTGAACAAAAAAAAAAGGAAAGGACCCACATAAATAAAATCGAGAATAAATGAGAAGAGATCACAACCAATACTGCAGAAATACAAACAATAATAAGAATATTATGAACAATTATATGTCAATAAATTGGGCAATCCGGATAAAATGGATAGATATCTAGAAACATATAAACTACCATAACTGAAACAGGAAGAAATACAAAATTTAAATAGACCCATAACCAGTAAAAATATTGAATGGTAATCAAAAAATAAGAGTCCAGGGCTGGATGGCTTTCCAGGGGAATTCTACCAAACATTTAAAGAGGAGTTGACACCTATTCTTTTGAAGCTATTCCAAAAAATAGAAATGGAAGGAAAATTTCTAAACCCATTCTATGAGGCCACCATTACCTTGATTCCAAAACCAATCAAAGACCCAGCTAAAAAGGAAAACTACAGAACAATTTCCATAATGAACATGAGTTCAAAAATTCTCAACAAGATAATAGCCAACAGGATCCAACAATGTATTAAAAGAATTATTCATCGTGGTCAAGTGGGATTTATACCTGGGATGCAAGAGTGGTTCAATATCCACAAGTCAATCAATGTGATTCCTCACATTAGTAAAAGAAAAGACAAGAACCACATGGTCTTCTCAATAGATGTGGAAAAAGCATTTGAGAAAATACCGTACCCTTTCTTGATAAAAAAAAATCATCAAGAAAGTAAGGATAGAAGGATCATTCCTCAAGATCATGAAAGCCATGTATAAGAGACCCACTGCTAACATCATCCTCAATGGAGAAAAACTAAGATCTTTCCCCTAAGGTCAGGAACATGACAGGGAAGTCCACTCTCACCACTGTTATCTGACATAATATTAGAAGTATTAGCCTCAGCAATCAGACATCACAAAGGAATAAAAGGCATCCAAATCAGCAAGGAGAAAGTCAAATTTTCACTCTTCACAGATGACATGATACTCTATATGAAAAACCAAAAGGTACTACCAAAAACCTGCTAGAACTGATCCATGAATTGAGCAAAGTCACAGGGTACAAAATCAATGTACAAAAAATGATTTGCATTTTTCTACAACAGTAATGAAGCAGCAGAAACAGAAATCAATTGATCCTATTTACAATTACAGCAAAAACCATAAAATCCCTAGGAATAAACCTAACCAGAGATGAAAAACCTATACACTGAAAACTATAGAAAGCTTATGAAAGAAATCAAAGAAGACACACAAAAAAATTCCATGCTCATGGAATGGAAGAACAAATATTGTTAAAATTTCAACACTACCCAATGCAATCTACATATTCAATACAATCCCTATCAAAATAATACCAGCATTCCTCACAGAGCTAGAACAAACAGTCCTAAAATTTGTATGGAACCAGAAAAGACCCTGAATAGCCAAAGCAATACTGAAAAAGAAAACCAAAGCTGGAGGCATCACAATCCTGGACATCATCACAATGCTGTAATCATCAAGACAGTATGGTGCTATCATAAAAGCAGTCACTTAGATCAATGGAACAGAATAGAATATCCAGAAATGGACCCACAAACATATGGCCAACTAATCTTTGACAAAGCAGGGAAGACTATCCAATGCAATAAAGACAATCTCTTCAGCAAATGGTGTTGGAAAAACTGGACAGCAACATTCAGAAAAATGAATGTGGACCACTTTCTTAACATCATACACAAAAATAAACTCAAAATGGATAAAAGACCTAATGTAAGACAGGAAACCATCAAAATCCTAGAGGAGAAAGGAGGCAAAAACCTCTTTGACCTTGGCAGCAGTATCTACTTACTCAACAGTCTCTGGAGGCAAAGGAAACAAAAGCAAAAATGAACTACTGGGACCTCATCAAGATAAAACACTTCTGCACAATAAAGGATGCAATCAGCAGAACTAAAGGGCAACCAACAGAATGTGAGAAGATATTTGCAAATGACAGATAAATGGTTAGTATCTAAACTCTATAAAGAACTTATCAAACTCAACACACACATAAAACACCAAATTATCCAGTTAGAAATGGGCAAAGGATAAGAATAGATACTTTTCCAAAGAAGACATCCAGATGGCTAACAGAGACATGAAGATATGCTCAACATCACTCATCATCAGGAAAGTACAAACCAAAACTACAAATGTCATATGACTTCACTCATATGTGGAATTTAAGATATAAAATAGATGAACATATGGAAGGAGAAGCAAAGATAATATAAAAACAGAGAGGGGGACAAAATATAAGAGACTCTGAAATATAGAAAACAAACCGAGGGTTGTTGGAGGGGTTGTGGGTGGAGGGATGGCTAAATGGGCAAAGGGCATGGAGGAAGACACTTGTTGGAATGAGTACTGTGTGCTATATGTAGGGGATAAATCACTAGATTCTATTGCTAAAATCATGATTGCACTATATGCTAACTAACTTGGATGTAAATTAAAGAAACTAAAATAAATAATTAAAAAAATAAATAAAATTGGAGGATTAAAAAACCCTTAAACTGGAAAAAGAGAAACTTATGTTAAATAATGGCCAACCATTTGTAACAACTATCACCTGCAACAAATTGGAAAATAAGAAATATACATAATGATCTGGTGGCTTTAGGAAAGAGGATTACCAGGGAGGATGTTGAAACTTAGCTCCTATAGCTGCATTTCATAAAATTAAAGGAAAAAAAGGAACAAGCTGTGGAAAAATGTCCAGCTTGCAAACAGACTTGAGAGAGAATATAGAAATCTCACAGGGTCCAGAACTAGCAGGTTGGAAAATAAATTTTCTAATTCCAATAAAAGATTCAATTTAATATAAATACGATGAAAGTCCAATAACTGCATCTAGAGGTAGAGCTCAAATCAAAGGTGGTGTGGTCATTCAAGTGGTTTTTCTTAGATTTGCTTCTCCAGAGCAGATGATGAGTCAATGTTTCAGGTGGAAGTGATTTATCAAGAAAGCACTTTCAGAGAAAACTAGCAATGAAGTATAGAAAGTAGATAAGCAAAATACAATTTTAAGTCTCAGATTCAATTTGATATATACATACTCTATGCATAAATCAGCCGTTTGAAGTTGGTCTCATTTCAAGGTAAGCAATTGGACTTTTCTACGCCATTGAAATGTGGGGGAAAAAATCTGTTACATAACATAATTTTAGATTAAGTTGAGTAATATATTTACTTCAAAATTTGGTACGGACTAGTTATCAATCCCACGATAACCAAAGCAAAGCTAGTGCTCATTTTGATTGATTGTCTCTAAATCTACTACTAACAACTTTCATTGTTCTGATAATCTCTCCTATAGTCATTTTAACCATTATTGAAAAATTTAAGAGAGAGTACAATATTTGGGATGAGAGTAGTAGATTTTTCCTCCCCTACCCAAATCATAAACTCTTCTATCTATTGTCTCCATGCTCCTGCTTCCATATACCTTGTTTGGGGTAGAGACAAGCTGATCCAAACCTACTCAACCCCAGAGTTCTGGGCTTGCAGTCATTTGGTGATGACAGTCCTCAAGCAGAAAGTGCTCTCCTAGTGATGTTAGAAATACTGCTTCGTGTAAGGCTAAATATATCTTCTCATGTGGACTTCACTAAAATCTAAATCAAGTTGCTCCAAACCCTAATATTCTGAATTTTTCTGAGCATCCTCCTTGATATTGAATTATATGATCCAATATAATCCACAGATTACAGAAAAATAATGTCATCATAGCCACTGTGGCTATAGTAAAGTAGCAAAGTGATCAAAGGAGAGACTATTAAAAGATAAAGTCAAATAAATGTGTTTTAGGGGGGAGAATGGGGAGGAACAGTGTTGTCTAATAAATGAAAACCATCTATTTAAATATGACTTTCAGATAAATGAAAACTTTTTAGTATTTGTTATTCTGAATATGTATATACAGTTACACATTTATATTAAAATTCTTGTTTATCTGAAATTCAAATTTAACTGAGAGTCTATTTTCTTTGTTGTTTTGTTTTGTTTTTGCTAATTTAGCAACAATGGGGAGCAGAGGGGTTGGTGATGAAAGAGCATGTTGTGTAGAGTATTATAGTCATGTCAAAGTCTTAGTCTTTTCCTTTGAGATGAAAAACAATGAGTGGTTTTAATCTAAGGAAAGACATGATCTGTCTTACATTAAAAAAATTTATGTCTTTATTTTATTTTAAGAGACAGAGAGTGAGCAGGGGAGGGGGCAGAGAGAGAGGGAGACACAGGATCTGAAGCAGCCTCCAGGCTCTGAGCTGTCAGCACAGATCCCAAAGCGGGGCTTGAACCAATGAACTGTGAGATCATGACCTGAGCCAAAGTCGGACGCTTAACTGACTGAGCCACCCAGGTGCCCCTGATCTGTCTTGCATTTAAAAATAATTTTTCTGGCTATAGTTA
>NW_027526902.1:20582-22238 GCF_008692635.1 Crocuta crocuta
AAACGTTAGCAGAATTCTCCAGCAATTCAGGCAATAAAATTCAGACTTGTAAAATTGTATGAGTGTTAATAGTGCTAAGTGGTGTGATTCTGGATTTATTTTGAAGGTGATATAGTCAGGGTATGTTAATGGATTAATGATGAAGTATAAAAAAAAGCCAAGGATGGATACAGTGGGGTTTCCCGCCCCCTTGCCAACTGGAAGAAACAAGTTCCCATATGCTGAGATGAGAAAGCCTGAAGGAGAAACAGGTTAGGTGGATGAAATGGGGAGTTCTATTCTGGATATGTTAAGTTTGACAAATTTAATGTACATTCAAGTAGAGCACAGTTGGATCTGAGGAGAGATGCCCAGGATGAAAACAAAAATTTGAAAATAGTATGCTTATCAATGATATTTAAAGTCACTGAACCAAGTATGATCATATTCAGAATTATTTTGGAGGTTAAATCTCATCCCCCTGAGCCAAAATTTATACTTGTTATTGTGAAGCATGCTGAGATCTGACAACAGTTATTGGTCAAATTGCCACAAAAGGTAGTTGGTTTTAAGAAAAATATATATTCTCCTTGCCAAAAAATGGCCCTAATGGGGTTACTATAAAGCCTTCAACAAGAGGACTTTAGTATCCTCAGAACATTGCTATAAAAAAATTCTGGTGAATTTACAAATTATCGATGAAATTTGGTACCTGGGAAGCATCAGATCTACTCAAACTGATAGGTCTAAGATCTCATTAAAACGTAGTATCTTTCATAAACTGACCTTCAAGAAGACATTGATTTTACCTTAAAATGTTTCTAAGCTCTGTTTATAAATTTGAAACAGTAACTTTTTAGAGTAGACAAAGTATCAATAATTCATGGTGTTACATTAACATAATTTTCACCTGTGCTTTAATGGCCCAGAAACTAATGATTTGTACTTTTATACCCTGAGAACTATGATCCTTCTGTGATAGTTTTTACTTGGTTCAAATACCTCTAACTTTATTATAATAATAACCTAAACATGTAATTATATCATTAAAACTCAAAATTATGATTTTTAACCAACTTCAGGCACTTAAATCAATAATACTCAAGTAAATTCATGGTGACAATATACCCTGGGTAACAAATATCTGAACTGAAATTCCCTAAAATTCCATAGGTTAATGAACAGAAACTTTGAAACAGTCTTAAGTTTAAGAAGTGTTGAAAATAAAAGAATTAGATATTTCTTTTTTGTAGTACTTCTTAAAATCTGCAGCATGGAAATGTTCTTTGTGAATGTGAAAAGTTTCTGAGACTTGGATGTTATTTGTAGCATACACTTGAAAGGAAGAAACCTTCTCTGGATATATACTATTAATTATGTGTATTTTGCAAGAAGATTACTAAAGCAAAATTGCAAAAACAAATGAATGAGAGGAAGTTATTTTTTTAAGATATTAATCTATGGACTATACTAATACTCAACTATGATATTTAAAGAAACAAGATAAGTAGATAAATATAGAGACAGACATTTAGATATGGAAATACTATTTATTGAAACAATAGAATTTGATCATAGCTATCATATCAAATAATAAAAAAGAACCATATGTAACTTATTATAGAAAATTTATGCTATATATTTACATTTTGAAAATGGTAAATAACTTTATCTAGA
>NW_027526902.1:22245-23701 GCF_008692635.1 Crocuta crocuta
TCTAGAGCACACATGAATATCTATATAAACTTGGTTATGACAAAAATTTAATGTTCGAAACTTACAGGTTATTCTCCAATCTACCTTGCAATAGGGAAATTATCTTTATGATATTTACTTTTTATCATAACAATATACTATATTAAGCATAAATTAACATGCTTAAGTGCATATATTTTTAGTAAGACAGATCTGAGCCTAAGTTTTAGATATATCATGAAGTTGGTTATATAAGTATTAGTTTCTTTACTAAAATATAAATAATGGTACCAAACTCATAAGATAGTTTTGGAGGATTAAGTGGAAAACTGTATAAATTACAGAACTTTAAGTTCAAGCAAGCATATAATATTATCATGACTCTTATTTGTATTTTTATGAAATAATATAGCAGTACCTAGAGTTTCCAGCAATTTTTGCAAATCTCTCAATTTAAATTAGAATGCCAATTTACAAGAATGATATTAAATAACTGGAAACAGATGTAGCTAACATCATTGACTTATAGATTTATACCCTATTCTAAGGGACTTATATATATTAACTTACTACATACTTACTTACTACATACATACATACATTACTTACTACATACTATTATTATGTCCATTTTTCCTGTGAGAAAACTGAGGCACATAGATATTTCCAAACTTAGTAAATGACAGGGCTAGAAATTGAACCAGCAGCTAGTAGGCTCCAGGACATCTCCTCTTTACTCCTATCATATGCTGCCTCTCTAGCTATATACAGACAGATGACAGACAGATTAAATAGATTATTGAAAAATAAACGAATTAGAGAGTGAAATCCAATCGATGAGAAAATGGGTGGAAGAGACTTGGCTCAGAAACATGAGTGTGAAACTCATCTAATATAGAGTGAAGAATGATAACAGACCTAAAGAAAGTCTTTCCCAACACAAGGGAAGATTGGTAAGTAAAATTGGGAGCTGAGGAGGTAGTCAGAGAAAAGATGTATAACTAGTGCTCAGAATTTCATAGTGGGGCAGTCTCATGGCTCTCACACTCTGCCTGGCATGTATCTCTTTAATACTATTAATACTTTATAAAATTAGGTAACCACAATAAGATACCAATAAATATATGAATCATGTAATGCTTTCTCTTACATCTGATTCCATTAATTAATTTACTCATAAATTTAACATTCAGTGTCTTTTGTAACCAGGCACTACCATATGTACTTGTGTGTGAGTGTTCACAGTCCTGGACTGACCTAATAGAGCAGGAAACCAGGGAATAGGAGATGAATGGTCAGGATGACCATTTCATGCTTGGCACAACAGGAAAAAATATTATCTTCAGCATAATTGACACAGAGCAGGACAGAAACTGTGGAGAGAGGCTTTTCACCTTGGTGAGAGTTTGGTCATAATTAAAGCACTAGCATAGAGAGCAGCAGCGTGAGAGAGAGAGTGGCCAGAACATACCATTTA
>NW_027526902.1:23753-28807 GCF_008692635.1 Crocuta crocuta
TGAAAGTATTCGAGTAAAGGACAGTCTACTGACATTTTTATAATGCTCATGAAGCTAAAATATAAAGCCTCTAATATTTATCTAGTGCAATTTATAAATGCATTTTTTATAATCTCAAGCAATTAAGAAGTGTGTCAGCCAGTAAACTGAAGTTGAAAAAGATGGTTTTACCTAAGAAATGGTTTTAATCATTTAAAAAAGTATACAACTTCATAAATTTAGACTGCTTATCTAAATCATCGGAAGTTTTTCAAGAAAGTATCACTTCCCTAAATATAAAATATTCTCCCTACTACTTCACTTTATCTTATTTAGTAACTAGAAACATATTTTATTTTATTAGAACAACTATTTTATCTTTACCAACACCATGAAATATCTTGAATTGATCCCTCTAATGAATTTACAATATGTTTTTTATTCTGTGTAATCGATAGAAATTTTAAAATCATAACCATGTTTTATTTTATACCCAATAGAATTTTCATAGAAAAAGTTGGGAATTTTGCAGTCTCAGAATCTAGATCACAAATGTTATTTTACTTACTGAATTTGGGAAATCTTATTATGGTTACTGTAGTAGACAGTGTCTTAAACATAAAATAAGTGGGTCTAATAGGTATCACTTTTAAAGTGACAAAATATCTTATATAAGAAATATTCCCATAATCTGTAAAGATGGCCCATTCTGATTTAAGTACAAATATATTCACTTATTCATCTGTGTATTGAAGTTTACATACACACGTTCATTTAATACATATTTGGTGAGCAGATAAAGTGCTTTAATGTGCCCTGGATAAAAAAGGTAAATAATAGTAATTGTTCTTCTGAACTCAGTGTGGAAGACAGAAAAAATACCACTTTCGTCGAACTTCTGTGGGCTGTCATTTCATACTAGCCTACAGTCATAAAGCAAGAGTGTTTAAATCCTGATTCAGACATTTCCTAATTGTGTTGCTCTGGTAAGTTACTCAAATTTTCTAAATTCTAGTTTCCTTTGCTATTAAAGAAGTTTCCTCTACTTTCAAATAGTTACGATAACATTACTTTAGGATTATAAAGATTAGATGAAATAATTTACATAAGCTATAACAAAATAGTAGCCTGATAGTTATGTTCTTAAAATTTTTTTAATGTTCATTTATTTTTGACAGAGAGAGAGAGATTATGAGCAGGGGAGGGGCAGAGAGAGAGGGAGACACAGAATCTGAAGCAGGCACCAGGCTCTGAGCTGTCAGCACAGAGCCCCAGGCAGGGCTGAAATTCAAAAACCACAAGATCATGACTTGAGCCGAAGTTGGACGTTTTAACTGACTGAGCTACCCGGGCACCCTATGTTTCTAATAATTTATACAAAATGAGAATACAGTAATATAGTGACCAATTTGAATGCAGTGATCATTCTGCTCATCTATACCACTATTACCATGGAATAAAAGTCACGCATTTACTGCTACTTTATTATTCTGCTTCCCAAACTACAAAAAAGAAAAGATTGATAAACATTACTAAAAGCTAAAATAAAAGTAACAGCTAAATGAAAAACTAACACATTTTATATGTGAAACATTAGCCACTCTGAAAAGACAGCCCTGTACTTATCCGAGACAGCAGAAAATATCTGTGGCTGCTGCTGTTCATTAGAGTTTATGGCTTTGGTATCCTTTCACATCACACTCCTTCCCATATACGCTAATCTTCTAATGATGCAAAAATCTTGAATGGTCCCATGATTGAAAGAAGAATTACATATAAAGTCAGAATATATTTTCCTCATCTTTTTGTTATAAGAATGTTATTAAAATGAGCCTTATTTATGTGCCAGGTATTTGATTTCCTTTTTTATTGACTCCTATATATTTGAGTTTATTTCTGTTTCTTCCATGTATGCACTTACACATAGTGATTTATAGACTAAGATTAAAAACATGCTATATTTGAGGGGCACCTGGGTGGCCCAGTCAGTTAAGCATCAGACTCTTGATTTTGGCTCAGGTCACTATCTTACAGATGCTGAGCACGGAGCCTGCTTAAGATTTTCTCCCTCTTCCTCTGCCCCTCCCCAGCTTGCATGCACCCACAGGCAAATGCACACTCTCTCTCAAAAATAAAATAACAAAATAAAATAAAAACTTAATAAAAATGGTATATTTTATGTCATGACACTACTATTCTTAAAGTTAAAATATCTATACTTTTATGCTATTTTTTAATGAAATATCAGTGTCTATTTAAAAAACAAAAACCTTGTAAGGTAAATAAAATAAAGACCCCTAAGAGGGGAGAAAGGAGGGACAAAGAAAAAACAATTACAATAGTAATAGTTCCCTTTCTGATGAAAGAATGGAGTGGAATGTAAACATAGTTGGATACTTGCTTGGACTGCCTTTTTGTCTTAGGAGATGGAATCTGAAAGTGCTTAGAGGCTGATCTCCATTGTTATAGAAAATACAAATTAAGCAAAGAGCTAGGATTTCCTAAGCACCACAAAACATAGAATTGGGTCTTGAAAATGTTAATTCGTATTTGGTTGCAAGTCATTGAAACCAAGAATCATAGTGAGAGATGGTACACTTAGCTCACTAATTCAAGGAAATATTGCACAAACCAAGCTTCAACACCTCTGCGTTCAGATCTCTATTCAAAATTTCAAATTTTGAAAACAGACTGAATGAGGTTGTGGCAAGAGTTCCCTGCTCCGTCATTCTTGTAACTTTTTTAACTTGGGTTGGGTCACATTAACAAAGATGTGGGTACCAGAGACACCATGAGTGTCAACGGAAGAAGGCTGGAAATGCTAAATGCCCAGAAGCTATCATAAATGGCAGTTATTATAGAGCTGTCAATGTTTTTTTTAATGTTTTTTTATTTATTTCTGTGTGAGAGAGAGAGGCATCATGAGCAGGGGATGGTCAGAGAGAGAGAGGGAGATACAGAATCCGAAGCAGGCTCCAGACTTTGAGCTAGCTGTCAGCACAGAGCCCGATGTGGGGCTCAAACCCACAAACTGGGAGATCATGACCTGAGCCGAAGTAGGACACTCAACCGATAGAGCCACCCAGGCGCCCTGAGCTGTCAATGTTTAATCATTTGATCAATGTTACCATCTTCAGACCATGAGCAAAAATAAGAAAAGATGATGGATAGCGAAAAATAATTTCCTCTGAAACTCAGATCCCATGTGATGAGGGAGCATAATGCAAGCTGAAGGCAAAGTATAAGCCAGCACCACCTCTCCTTTCCCCAGGTGGAGTATGTGTAATAGTCCTCAGACATTTCTGGCTACCTAAGAACAAAGGAAAAGATTTTACGTGCTTGCCATGGTGATGTGGAAAACTAAGGCAAATGAAAAATTAAATTCTCTTACTGCCTATAGCCCATTGACAAGTCCTTGAAACTGGCAGAGCTCTCTCTAAAGGTGCTTTAATAAAATCACCTTTTAGCACCAAAGACATCTTCAAGAATTCTTTCTTGGTTGTCAGCTCTAGACCACCCCACCATCACCCCAAAACTTCATTATCACGTATCTCTAGAATGTATGCACACAAACTTCTACTCGAGTACTGTAATTGTCCTAGTTAAATATTTGGTAAATGTATTAGGGTATTGGTTAGTCTGCTTTAAGAAGGGGTGACATACTAGTTACTTTAATCAAATAGTAGTTTATTTCTAATGTTATAGTATTATTTCTAATGCTAGAGGACAGCAGTAAGAGGTACAGACATAGTAGAGTTGATGGGTTTTGGAGTGGTGGCTGTCCAGAACCTGTTGCCAAGAAAGAATTCCTGAGACATCTTTGATGAAAAAGGTGATTTTATTGAAGTATGGGGACAGGACCCATGGGCAAAAAGAGCTGCACTGGGGTTGTGAGGAGTGACTGGTTATATACTATAGAGTTGGGAGAGGTAAAGGCCAAAGGGAGGCCACCAGAAGGACTTTCATATGCTAAAGAGGACTCTTAAGATGCCCGAGGCCTTGCTAAGGTAGTTTTTACTCTTGTAAGGTATTAACATTATGACAGTAGGCAGTTCCTGATGAAATACTATACTCTGTATTTGCCTCAAGTATTTGTCAATGGGCTGCAGGTTATAAAGAAAGTCAATTTTACCTGCCATTTCCTTCTTGCCTTTGTTCCCCACATCACTATAGAAGGGAAAGTGATATTAGGGGCTCCAGGAAACTGAGTCTATAGTTTTCTGGAGATTAGGCTATTGATAAGATTGCCTTTTTCTGGTAATTTACTAAGATATTTGTAAACTGATGGAGTCTCATGTCCTGTTTGACTGTGACCTCTATCAACTCTAACCATTTGTTTTCTTTCCTTTCCTTTTTCTTAGACAGCCAGGAGTGCCTGAGAAGTATCACACCTCCCATGGGAGGGGGGTGGCAGGTGCTAGTTTGTGCTTTGCCCTCAGCTTGCCTTATGCTCCCTCAACATTCTCAACATATTTCTTCCATNCTGATGATGGCTCAAAGCACTTCTGTTCATTTCTGCTGATCAAAACTTAGTCCAATATCCACACCTAAAATGCAGGAGAAGCTGAAAACAATGTCCAATTTGGTCAACCATGTGACCTGTTACTGTTACTATGGAAAAATGAAAGATTTGATATTGATGACAATAAGCAATCTGTCACAAAGCTTTTAAGAAGCTAAGAAATGGGGCCAGCAAAATAAATTAAGAATGGGAAATGTAACAAAGACATAACAAGACCAGAAGTATGAAAATGAAAACTTATAAATTTCTCAAATAACCAAAGTAGTATGGAATTTTCCAAAAACAGAGCCNTGAATGAAAAAGTTACAATATATATCTTATTTTTTAAATTTTGGTTTAAATGATAATATTTCCTTAAGCTTATCATTGCAGGATGATTTTTGTTAAAAATAGTACTACTGGGAGGGAGGGGCAAGATGGTAGAGAAGTAAGGAGCTCTGTACTTGTACTCGCGCCCATACATCACACGGAAAAGATCTGAAGNCCATGCCCCTTTTTTTTCTCTTTCTTTTCTTCTTCGTTCTCTTTTCTCTCTTTTTTCCCCAGAACACTG
>NW_027526903.1:0-332 GCF_008692635.1 Crocuta crocuta
TCACTAAAGAAACAATGGACTTGAATGACACATTGGACCTGATGGGTTTGACAGATATATTTAAAATTCTACATCCTGAGGCTGTGGAATTCACTTTCCTCTCAAGTGTGCATGGCACATTCTCCAAGATAGATCACATACTGGGTCATAAAGAGTCTCAATAAAATAAAAGAATTGGGATCCTACTATGCACACTTTCAGATCACAATACTATGAAACTTGAAATCAATCACAGGAAGAAGTCTGAAAAACTTCCAAAAACATGGAGGTTAAAGAATACCCTACTAAAGAACGAATGGGCCAATCAGGTAATTAGAGAAGAAATTTAAAAA
>NW_027526903.1:517-739 GCF_008692635.1 Crocuta crocuta
AGCACCCCAAACCCAGTAGGAGAAGAGAAATAATAAAAATCAGGGCAGAAATAAACAATATAGATTAAAAAAAAAACAACAGTTGAACAGATCAATTAAACCAAGGATTTGTTTTTTGAAAAAATAAACAAAATTGACAAACTTCTAGCCAGACATCTCAAAAAGAAAAGAAAGAGTAACCAAATAGACAAAATCATGAATGAAAATGGATTTATTACAACC
>NW_027526904.1:0-15953 GCF_008692635.1 Crocuta crocuta
TTCACCCCCTCCTGGGGCCTGTCAGCGCCCATGTTTTGTCCACACCCTTCCAGCAAGTGGGCTCAGACACCCCCAAACTCTGGGGGCCGCCCGCCCTTCCTGGTTCAGACAGAATTCAGTGTGTTCCGGGCCCTCCTCTGGCCCCAGGGGCCACAGCAGGGTCCCCCCCGCCCCGACGGGGCCTCTGGGCTGCCCCAACCTCCCCACACGGCTGCAGGGGCTGCTCCGTGCCCTGTGCGAGGCGGCCCAGCTCGGAGCCAAAGGCNTCATACAATACAGTTGGTGTTTCAGGTCCTTCCTCACAGACATCAGACCCGCGGGAGCCCCCCTCCCTGCCCCGCACAGCGGCCTCCCGCCCAGGGACCCGGGCCACTCACTGAGGAGGAGGCTGGTGAATCCCAGGAGCCAGGGGGCCCGGCACACGCTGGGTGTGTGTGGACGGGTTCCCATCACAGGCTGCCTCCCTCCAGGCTTGCCCTGGGCCTACTGGGCTGTGGCTGAAACATCCAGAAGGCAGAGGTAAGAGAGGAGAAAACTTCATTCAGAATTTAACTCTTCCCACCCCAGGGGCGGAGCTAACTGTCTAGGACAAGCTGGCTGCTCTAGAGAAAGCCATTCAGATGCTTCCTCTTTCCTCCCCCGCACTGGGACTCAGGGAATGATGGCGGATGAATGTACGAACACCCCTTCGATGAGCCGATGGGTGGGAGAGGCCGCCTCCTATGAGCACCATGGGCCTGGTGATGTCAGCTCCCCAGCCTGCACCCAGCGGGACCCATTCCCTGTGGCCCTGAGATCACACTCAGCCCAGAGACCCTGGTCCCCAGGTCTTCCCCTCAGCTGCTCAGACCCTTGGATCCTGAGGCTGGACCCCCAGGAGGGCGGGGACACGCCCTGAAGGTCGTCAGCCTATTAGCTGGTAAATCCACTTTGTGGACGTGGAAGCCCAGCCTCAGGGTTTGTACCACCATCAGAGGTCACTCAGCAGGTCAGGAGCAGGGGCTGGACTCCCACCCATGATCCCCGAGAAATCCATCGTCCGCCTCCTGTCCCGTCCACCGTGTGGCCCCCAGCGAGTCCCCGCAGCCACTCGGGGCTCCCCCGACCTGGTCTGTGCACCTCAGACAGGAGAGCATCAACACTGCCTTCTTCCCAGGCTCCCATCCCGTAACGGGGAAGGTTCTTCAAAAGGCTCAGTCTCTGAGCCTCATGGGTAGATTTTGGATGGAATCTACATCTGGGCAGCTCACCACTGGTCACTCCACATGATTGGAGCAAGTCGGCCATGCCCCTGTCCCTGTCCCTACACCCCTGGGGAGCCCTCTCAGGGGACAAGTGTCTGCTCCTTAACAAAGCAAACATGTGGGGGGGGGTGCGGCCCAGGGTACAGGACGGAGCCCCCAGCAGCTGCAGCTCAGGGACACGGGAGGGGCAGCCATCACGTGCTCCAGGCTGGCACCACAGCAGGGACATTTTAAACTGACAGATACAGATCTCAGTCACCTCCCGCCATCCTGGGCAGCAAGAGAGCCAATGTCACTGACCACAGTGTGTCGAGGTTTCTGTGATTCACAGGCACAGTTGCTACAAGAGGCCATTTCACAGATGAGGAAAGTCAGGGCCCATGTAGGGTATTTGATGAGTACACAGTTTGGAAGTTGGGACGATGCAGGGCCAGGCCCACATCTGAGACTCTTAGGCCATAGATCTTTCAGACCCAAGTCCCTCCTGATGTTGAGAAGTGACAGTGGAGGCAGAGGGAGGTCAGCCTGCCCCTGGGCAGCCTCTCCTTTCTCACACCTCCAGGCCGAGGAAACAGGCCTGTGGTTGCAGCTCTGCAGGCTCTGAGGTCCACAGAGGCCCTTGCTAACCACAGCCTCCCCCCTGCACTGCCTGCATCACACATGGGCCAGTGCCTCCAGCTCTGCTCTGGGTGGGGCTTGCTCTCCCCCAGTCGGCAACTTCCCTAAACTTTCTAACCAGGAAGCAACTAACCTAGACCCTGACCCTGAGCCCCAGAACTGGGCCGCAGCCTGTGGGCACCATGGCTTCTGTGCTGACCCGCGGGCTTCGGGCTCCAAACCCTCCTGGACCAGCTGGGCCCACAGTCAGCTGCCCGGAGAGTGGCTTCAGGACCAGACCCAGTGATAATCTCAACTTTCACTCATTCCCTGAGCATCTCGGGACACGTGGCTCAATGCACCTGAGCCAGCGAGCTCTCACCACAGAGGGATTTGGGGACGGTCAGGGGTGGCTGGAGGGTCACTGGGCCCGTGCGGGGCAGTGGGGTCACCGGTGCCACAGCCTCCGATTTCCTCCAGAACGCCCGTCTCCAGGAGAGACCTCCTGCACCAGGGACGTGCTGGCTGTGCTCCTGGCGCAGATTCCCAGCAGCGCCCCGTCCTGACTCCCCACCTCCCTCATTTCCTTTCCCAGAAATAGAACTGACCCTGGGGACGGGAAACCCCCGAGGATAAAATCCCCTTCCCTCTCCAGCTTTCGGTGGCGTTTCACTAGCCTGCAGCCCCTCCCAGTGCAGAAACGGGAGTGTGTACTCTACACACTCACCAACTATACAATGGAGTCTTCACCTCTGACAAAGCGACTGTTGAACCTAAGCAATAACTCAGCCCCTGTGGCCATCGGATGAAGGCAAACAAATGGGAACAAGAAATAATTCCACTACCAGTAACAAACTAGTCATGTTCACCTCAAAGACACTCCACTGGGGTGGTTTCTGAGATCAATGGGCACTTGGTGTCTCTACAGAAATATTAGTGAGGAGAAGCACCCCCCTTCTTGGGACACCAGCTCCAACACGGCACAGAGGCCTCCCCCCGATTACCTTCAGAACCAGGACCCCAGCAATGACACTGCCACCTATTGCCAACGCCCTCAAAACCTGCCCTCACAGGGGTGGAAGGATCCCTCTCTCCTGGAGATGGCCGACCATGGGGCAGACCCCGACCATGTGCTCAGATGTGCCCCCGACCCTCCGGTCCCAGCGAGAGCTGCCTTGGCCCTTTCCAGCTGGTAAGGGGCCGGTACTCCATCTCCCCGTTCCTTTCCGGGGCCCCTGCCGAGGGATCCAGGGGAGGAGGGAGGCAAGTCACTGTCCCCGTTGTCTGTAGGGTTCCTAGACTGGAGCCCTGGAGGAGGACTTGCTTTCTAGATTCTGACCATCAGAGCAGGCCCCGACCTGACCTGGGGACATGCTCCCGCGAGGACTCCTCCTGCCTGTCGTTGACTCTGGACCTTGACATAGTTTGACCCACATCCTAGAGCAAAGGCCCAAGTCTGCTGTCCTCACAAATCTACCTGTAGGGTCTCCAGACCTGTGGGCCAGGGACATCTGGTGTCCATGGTTTATAGAGCAGGGCATCCTCGGCATTGACATTCCTTGGAGAAAGTCTGGGTGACAGACCTAACTGTGCCCTGATTCCTAAACACAGGGGAGCCAGAAACAGGGCACAGAGGGAGCCAAGGTGCAGGTGGGTGTAGGACCAGGTGCTCGGGCTCCTAAAGGAAGTCTTCCCTGAGCCTGGACACGTGCCTGCTGCTGGGGGTGGGTCTGGGGGCCGTGATGGAAGCAGTCAGGACCTTCAGAGGGACCAGAGCACCTGCCCCTCCAGACACGGGACAACCAGAAACCATGTACCAGCAGCAACACCCCGATGGAGAATGAGAACACAATCATCTGTCTTCACAGAGGGTCTGGGGCTCAGCAGTAGCACCAGCTGGGCTCTAGACAGCTCGCCAACGTTCCTCAGACAAGCCAACCACATGTTGAAGCAGGGCGATCATGTGTCCTCTGGAAACGCTGCGGCTTCTCCTTTGCGAAGTACGTGTTTGCTTAATTCTGAGATCTGGTCCTTCTGAGATCTGGGGCTTCTCTGCCTCCGTTATGTATAGAAAAGAGACATGAGTCCCTTTGCTTTAAGCCACTTTGTTCTGAAGAGCCTAAATAACGCCATTTTAAAATTAAAACCCCCATTAAAAGCAATCTCGGGCTGCACATAGCAGCAGTCTCAGGAAAACCCGCAGATTGTTCAAGGCCGAAACCCCTCCCCAATTAACCAATGAGAGGAGGTTAACATTCCTGCGGGCTGAGACAAGCGTGCCTAACTCACCTCATTATTGGTCATTTTCAAACGAGTCTCAAAAGGCCATAATTGGGCTCCGCCAAAAGTAACGGGCACCTCACAGGTACTGAATGGTCAAAGCTGTTTCCAGGGGTGCTGTACAAATATGACTGGTGTACAACACGTGTAGTGTAACACCCCCATCCCTTACCCCTTAAAAACCTGCTCGCTATTGTTCGGGGCTCCCGTGCTGCTGCTGCTGCTGTGTCCGTAGGCGGGTGGGCCCCTGATCAAGCTTGTAATAAAGACCCTTTTGTTCTTGCATCAGTGCAGGCTTCTTGGAGGTCACTGGGTACTCACGATTCGGGCACAACAGTTCTAAATTGCTCTTGGCAGCTAGGAAGGTAAACATGGTTGTTGGAGACCGGCTGCGACCGGGGTCCGGGGGTCCCTGAAGGATGGACGGTGTTGGCGAGGGAGGGGTGAGAGAGGCCTGAGAGTCTTTCCAGTCACCAGGCAGGCATCTCTGCTGACTGGGGCTCAACTTTATTTTAGAGGTGTTTGGGGATGGCACAGAAGTGGCATTTGCCTTAGACAATGATTTCTGATAACAAACTTCTTTGATATGTAAGAATTTCCCAGAACATAGATTTGTAGAAGACTCATGCATAAACTTTATCAATAGTGAGGTAGGTGATTTAGCTGCAGCATATCAGACAATGCTTTTAGCCTAAAAGGGTGAGGTTACTTCCCTGTGAGGAGGGGTCAAACAGGTCTTTCAGGAGACACCTCTGCTCCCATAATCACAAAAGAAGAAGTTCCTCAGCAGGTTCCTTCACAGGGAGCAATCAGCATATTCATGGCCAGAATAAGTCACTCCAAATACTCTCTAACAAATGCCTTGAGGTGTGGGTCGGCCAGTATTCCAGGTAGAAACAATTGGGTGGGGGTGGTATCTGCCCTTAACTCTAAATTAGGCTCTTTGTCTCAGGCCTAGACTCAAGCCCTCTTTTTTTTTTTTTAATTTTTTTTAAATTTATTTCTAGGAGAGAGAGAGAGAGAGAGAGAGAGAGACAACGTGAGCAGAGGAGGGTCAGAGAGAAAGGGAGTCACAGACTGAAACAGGCTCCAGGCTCTGAGCTGGCAGTCAGCACAGAGCCCGACGCGGGGCCCAAACCCACGAACCGTGAGATCATGACCTAAGCGAAACGACTAAGCCACCCAGGGGCCCCAACTCAAGCCCTCTTTATTATGTAAGTCTTGGATCTGCAAGGCCCTTACAAGAGCCTTTTGACAATCATCCACAATGTTTTCAACTGAAATCTCTTTGGAAAAGGCAGGAATATGCCTTTACTTATGAGCAATCTGTGTGGGGAATATCAGTCTGATCTGGAATATTGGGAGGCCTGGTCAATACCAGCAGCCTCATTTCCAACATGAGGCAGTGATAGCAGAAGGAGATACTAGTTTTTGTTTCTCACGGCAGGAGCTGTGCAAACACTACCATTTCCTCACTGTGACTGTCAACCAGCGAGGCCAGTGAGGCTCCCAGCACATGGTATTTGTGTTGCTGGAAGAGTTTTGTCTTTCTCTGTGTCCCAGGAAGAAGGGAAGATGGGGTCCATCTGTGGAGGTGAGTGTTAACTGCCTAAGTCGTGTGATTCCACAGAATTGATACTGCATTTCTTCAACATAATCAAGATCGTCTCCACAAACACCACAGCTAACATCGCACTTGACACCCGGAGGTGGGAAATGCTTCTTCTAAGACCAGAAACCAGGAAAAGTGGCTCCTGTCACCATCCTTTCCCGTGGTGGTACTTGAAGTCCTAGGTGACACAATTAAGCAAGAAAATTCTATAAGAGGATGGACTGATGAGGATGAAATAAAACCATATTTCTGCACGTGTGACATGGTTTTCTACGTACAAAATCTAAAAGAATCGACACAAGAAGAGAAAGTCGTCTTCACCTGATGAGGGATGATCGTATCTTTGCAGGAAACACAAGGTTCCTGCATGACACTCAATGACCCCCTTACACACCAGCAATGAAAAAGTGTGATTAGAAATGCAAAACACATTACCGTTTACACTGACACCAAAAAATGAACTATGGCATTAATCTAACAAAATATGCAAACATCTTTATGAGGAAAACTACAAGACACTCTTAATCAGAATCAGAGAAAACTAAGTACATGGAGAGATAGCCCATGTTCATAGAAAAAGTTCTGATATTGTCTAGATATCCATAATTCCCAATAGATCAATACATTCAGTCAATCACAATCTACATCACAGAAAGTTACGTTGTAGATGTTGATCATGTATTTCTACACTTTGCGTGGAGAGGAAATGACCCAGAGGAGCCCACGTCATCTGCAGAAGACCGAAGCTGGACGGGTGACGTCCCTCTGCTTAAAGACCTCCTATAAAGTTGCAGTCAAGACAGTATGGATTTGGGGAGAGAAGAGCCAAATAGATCATGCAACAGGATACAGAGCCAGAAATAGACCCACGTATAGATGGTAAACTGATCTTTGACAAGGGAGCAAAGGCCAATGGATGAAAGACAGTCTCTTCAACAAATGGTGCTGGGGGGCACCTGGGTGGCTCCATCTGCTGAGCATCCAACTTTGGCTCAGGTCATGACCTCACAGTTCGTGGGTTTGAGCCCCGCGATGGGCTCTGTACTGACAGCTAGCTCAGAGCCTGGAGCCTGTTTCAGATTCTGTGTCTCCTTCTCTCTCTGACCCTCCTCTGCTCACACTGTCTCTCTCTCTCTCAGAAATAAATAAAATGAAGAACCAAACCAGCGCCATGACAGGCTTCAGAAGGCCCCAGAAATTAAAAGGTCCAAGTTTCTGAGACATGACTGAGCAGGCTTAAGCAACTGCCCTTTCCCCTGCCCGAACCAATCACCGGAGATTGGGAAAGTACCAGACGTTCCCGCCACTTTCCTGGCCTGCTTAGTTTTAAACCCACCAATCCCTCCACACTGCATCAACCTCTGCCGTCACTCTGTCCTATCACATTGTAGTCTCTGCCTATCACCCCTTTCCCCGCCCTAACTGTGATAAAAACCCTACTCCTCCATTGTTCGGGGCTCTCAGCATGGATCCACTGCGTTGGTGAGGTCTGGGAGCCCGAGCTTAAGCCTGAATAAATGCCCTTTGCTTTTGCATACGTGACTCGGACTCCTTGGTGGTAGTGGGATTTTGGGGAGATCGTGATTTGGGCATAACAAAGACATTTAAAATTTTTAATAAAAACAAAACAAATGGTGCTGGAACAACCAAACATCCACGTGCAGAAAGAAAGAAAGAAAAAAGAAAGGAAGAAGGAAGGAAGGGGGAAAAAAAAGAAAGAAAGAAAGAAAGAACGGAGACACAGAGCTCACACCCTTCACAAAAACTAACTCCGTAGATCAGTGACCTCCATATAAATGAAGAATCAGGAAACTCTGACGGGACAGCATGGAGAAATCTAGATGTTCTTGGGACTGGCGAATATGTTTTGGAAAGACACAAAAGGCACAAAATCATGACCTGAGCACAGATCAGGAGTCAGAGGCTGACCCACTGCACCACCTGCCTGCCCCCAGGATACTTCTTACAGTGGATGTCACTTAGTNNAAAGAAAGAAAGAAAGAACGGAGACACAGAGCTCACACCCTTCACAAAAACTAACTCCGTAGATCAGTGACCTCCATATAAATGAAGAATCAGGAAACTCCGATGGGATAGCATGGAGAAATCTAGATGTTCTTGGGACTGGCGAATATGTTTTGGAAAGACACAAAAGGCACGAAATCATGGCCTGAGCACAGATCAGGAGTCAGAGGCTGACCTACTGCACCACCGCCTGCCCCCAGGATACTTCTTTACAGTGATGTAACTTTGTGGCACAGAAAACATTGATGTGTCTGGATTGTTGATACAAAGTAACTCCGAGAAGCACAGTAGCTACAGTGAACTGTGAGCACATGGACGGGTCCCCTCCAGAAGAGGGGCTGGGAAGACAAGGGAGGAGGGAGACCTTTTTCTGGACACTGTTGCTCCAATTTAATCATGTGTGTATAATACTGTCTTGTCATAGGAGCTGTCTTCCAGAGAGAACACAGAACAGTTATTTCCAGTGTCATCAATTTTTTTAATTTAAGCTAACAAACCTTAGACTACTTTTTCTGTAGGTTCTACACCCAAAGTGGGGCTCAAACTCACCACCCCCATGTCAAGAGTCACACACTCCATCGACTGTGCCAAACAGGCACCCCTAGATTTCCCCTTTATATTTGTTTAAATGTTTATTTATTTTTGAGAGGGAGAGAGAGAGAGAGAGACCAAGCAAGGGATGGAAGAGAGAGATGGGACACAAAAGACAAACAGCCTCCAGACTCTGAGCTGTCAGCACAGAGCCCCATGTGGGGCTTGAAATAATGAACCTGGAGAACATGACCTAAGCCAAGGTCGGATCCTTCACAAACTCAGCCACCCTGGAGCCCCTAGACTTCTTCTTTATTATAGCTGTTACTACTTGAGTACATAATGCTAGACACTGATTCATGTGTTTGTTTCATTTAACCCCATGAACACCTTGAGGAGGTCATTCCGTTAGCATCTTCTCTGGTTCAGGAGAAATCTCAGGTGCACAGTGGCAGGTGACTTGCTCAGGGTCCTACAGTAGGAGGGCGAGGCAGGCAGGTGCTGCAGCTGGAAGTGCTCGGGAGAGGGGACCAGTCAGGATGGGGGTGCTCCTGGGGGGGCATGTGGGAAATGCCTTACAGGGTCCCCAGTACCACCCATCCAGCCTCTCAGAACCTCTCCCAGGACTCTCAAGGATGACTGTACCCCAGTCCAGAGAGGGGAGCAGGCAGGGATAGACAGGGCCACAGAGGCTTCACTGGGGAGCGGGTTGTGCAGTTAACGTGGGTGCATTTTCTCACTCCAAGGCAGGCTCCTTCCAGGAAGCAAAACCTTCTCTCAGGAGAAGATATTTGCCCCCAACGACCTGCCATCTCAGGAGACACCTACGTCCCATCTCCCTCTCTAGGGATCTGCCCTCACCCTCAGGGTCTGTCTCAGGGGGTGGGGCACGAAACCTACTCTACCCTCCAGGCTGTTTCGTCCCAGAAACCTGGATCAGGATCTTGAGTCTCAGATTAAGGGTCCTCAAGGGATTCCCCTTTCCCAGGTAACCCACCTCTCTCCCATTCCCAGATACCCCTCCCGCTCCCCCCGCAATCACAGTCCTGGACCTCAGATCCCCGCCCTCGTCCCCAGCCCACAACCCTCCTACACCAGGACCTCACCCCCCACCACTCACGTGGGCTCATACCTTCCAGGTCTGCCTCCTGATCCCTGAGTCCTGGCTGCACATTTACGTCTACACTGCCGCCCCTGTGACCTGCCACCCNCCTGCCACCCTGACCTACCCCAGTGAGCATCTGCCTCGCCCCTGCCCAGTAGGCCCAGGCCCAGGCCCCTGTGGAGGGAATGAAGAGATGGCAACAGCCTGGGGCCCCGGCTCGGACGGAAGCTTTATCCTGTAAGTGGGAGTTTCCCAGAGCAGATCAAAATCAGACGCTGATTAGCAGGAGCTCCGTAGGGCTTTTCCTCCAAAAGAGAAAGAAAGACAATGGATCCCGGGCTCATACGTGTTGGGAAATCCGATTAAAGTACCTAAACTGTGGGACACCTGGGTGGCTCAGTTGATTTAGTGTCTGACTTCAGCTCAGCTCATGATCTCGTGGTTCGTGGGTTCAATCTCCACATCGGGTTCTGTGCCGGCAGCTCAGAGCCTGTAGTCTGCTTCCGATTCTGTCTCTCTTTCTCTGACCCTCTAATGCTCATGATCTCTCTCCATCTCAAAAATAAATTTAAGAAAATATTTTTTAAAGAAAGCATCTAAACTGTTTCCTGGGGCACCTGGGTGGCTCAGTCGGTTAAGCGTCCAACTCTTGGTTTTGGCTCAGGTCATGATCTCAGTTTAGTGGGTTCAAGACCCCTGTCATGCTCTGCCCTGGGAACATGGAGCCTGATGGTATCTCTGTGTGTGTGTGTCTCTCCCCTGCTCATGCTCTCTCTCTCTTAAAAAATATATATATATATATNCCCTGCGGTGTCCAGGAGGGACCTGCTCCCTGGGCCCTGAGGGCGGGGCTGGGACACCCGGCTGCGCGCTTCCACCAGGGGGCGCTGCCGGCCCAGCCCCGCCTGCAGGCCTTGCACCTGCTGAGGCCTAGACTCAGGGACCCCCTGGCCCAGGGTCCTGACCTCAGCCCACCCCGTGCACAGGGCACATCCCAGCCCCGCTGCCTGGGTCTCTGTGTCTGTCTCTGGCTGGTTCCCAGGAAGAGCCTTGAGGGCGGCCAGCCTGGTTTGCAGGGCAGCGGGGAGGCGAGGTAGGCGATGAGGAAGGGCGGCCCCAGGGCGGCCTGGGCAGGAGCAGGGCGCACAGTGAGCGTGTCTGCCGCGCTCCCTGGGGGGCCCTTGCCTGTCCCTCTGGTGTTTGCTGCTGCGGGTCCCCAGGGGCTCATTGGGAGACAGGGACCTGGGCAGGGGGTAGGGGTGAGGGCAGAGCAGGGAGGAGTGGGGGATTATAGGCAACCCCTAACCCACCAGCACCATTAGGAAGGGTGCCATGCTCCCCCCCACCCCATTCACAGGGTTTGTCCCTCTGTAATTTCAACATCCACAGGAAGGGGAAATGGAGGCACCAGAGGAAACGACCAGCTGCCAGGGACCCTCCTCTCCTGCCCCAATTCCTGGTGCCTCAGGATGAGCCCCGTGTGGAGTCTCCAACCCCCCCCCCCGGGACACACCGGGAGTGCAGGAGGGAGGGGGAGGGAGTTGCTGCCACACCCCCCTTATCAGCACCGCAGGTCCAGGCCGCACCCCTGGACACACACCTGCTGGGAGGGCAGAGGCGGCCCAGACACCCTGCACCTCCCTGCTGGACAGCTGACCACAGGGACAGTCAGGACAGGGCGCTGCAGGCGGGGCTCAGCCTGGGTCTCTCCCACCCATGACCCTCAGGGCCTCCATCTCCCTCCTGCCCCCACCCCACCTGGCTCTCTGGGCCTTGGCCTCACCCCCAGACCTGAAGAGCAGAGGTCAGTGGGAGTCCCCAGATGACCGGGGAAATGGGTCAGAGCGACAGTTTGCTCACACTCACTGGCCTGAGGCCAAGAATAGGGCAGTGATCAGCCTGAACGTGCTGTGTGTCCAGAGCATCCAGTGTCCCAGGACCAGAGACTCCATAGCTGGGGGTGGGGTGTCCTTAGGGCCTCAGGTTTTCCTCCTCAAGTTCATCCATCCCCTGCCTGGAGGCTGCTGATAAGTCACCCTCCCAGGCTCCCCGATGCCGGGAATGGGGTGCCCACAGGCCAGCCCCTCAGGTGGTTCTGGGGACGAGGCAGCACCAAGGACTGGAGCAGGTTCTGGACCTGCAGGTCTGCAGACAGGAAGGAAGCTGGGGGCGTGCACTGGAGTAGGACTGGGGTTCAGTGAGGACGTCGTGCAGAGAGAGGGCAGAGTTCAGACACACCGGCTGCCCCTGGTGTAGAAGCCAAAGCAGAGCAAATGAAGAAGCAAAGGGGAATCCAGGTGTTTGGCTGAAGTGAGTGGGTGGATGGTGTGACCTGATCCAGGTAGGAATATGATCAGACCAGAGGGAAGAGCCAGTGAGGGGCAGGGGGGCCCCCAAGAGGCAAGAATTCGGTTTCCCTAGGTCGAGTCTGGCTTCCATGGGCAGATGACCATCAGGAGCCGCGGGAGGGTGTCGGGTCAGGACTGGAGACGTGGCCTCAGCACAGCCAGGCTCCCACCAGGGCTTAGCTGGAGCCCCCTGGGGAGAGAGGAGGGCTGGGCGCTGACCAGCAGAGGATGGGGCAGTATAGACGGAGTGGGAGGGGAGGGTGGGAAACCTGCTGAGGGTGGAGTCACAGAGTCAGAGTAAACAACACACTTTTTTTCTGAGAGAGAGATAGAGAGACAGCGTGAGCAAGGGAGGGTCAGAGAGAGAGGGAGATACAGAATCCGTAACAGGGTCCAGGCTCTGAGCTGTCAGCACAGAGCCCAATGCAGGGCTAGAACCCATGAACTGTGAGATCATGACCTGAGCCGAATTCAGATGCTTAACAGACTGAGCCACCCATGCACCCCACAACACAGTTTATGAAATTAAAATTTAAAAATACAAAGCCACAGGGGCGCCTGGGTGGCTTAGTTGGTTAAGCGTCCGACTTTCGCTCAGGTCATGATCTCGCGGTTCGTGGGTTCGAGCCCCGCGTCGGGCTCTGTGCTGACTGCCCGCTCGGAGCCTGGAGCCTGTTTCAGTCTGTGACTCCCTCTCTCTCTGACCCTCCCCTGCTCACGCTGTCTCTCTCTCTCTCTCCTAGAAATAAATAAAAATATTTAAAAAAAAAATACAAAGCCACAAAAGTCTTAGACATTTCGTCTATTGTTTTAAACAGTTATTTACTTATTTTGAGACAGTGACAGAGAGACAATGCACATACTGACAGCTGTGCGATGTGAAACTGGATGAGGCTACATTTTGTGATTTCATAATGACATTGTCCGAGAGGCTAAGGCCACTGAGAGATTGATGTCGTACATGGGGGAGGCCTGGGGTCATGCAGGGGGGCCAAGGGGCTGAGGCTGAGCCTAAATGGAAACAGGTTTGGACCGATTTAAATACTCAGGACCCAGGAGATCTGCCATGACGTGTGTCCTCTGGTGAACTTGGGCACAAGGAGTTTGCATAGAGATTGACCAATGTCATCTAACTCCGTCCCTGCTCAGAGCAGTCGGGGGCGGGGGGGACAGGGCAGGACCAGGGTGCAGGCTTCACACTAATATCCGAGGTGTCTCCAGAGGCTGGATTCGCTGCTTCCTCCAGTTAAATCTCCATCCTGACCCGGCCTGGCATGCGGACCTCAGTGTAGACAGTGGTGAGAGGCCTCTGCTGTTCTAGATGTGGTTCCTCAGATCCCTGGAATGTGGACAGAGGGTTCCTGCCACAGCTGATGGACAGAGAGGCCCCAGAGGGACCCCACATGCCGTGCTGCTCACATGACCTCCCCCCACAGCGCCCAGCACTGCATGGACCCGTGTTAATACTGCATGTCTGGAAGGGATACAAACACGAGGCCAGAAAGTGCAGATGAGTGGGTTTGACCAACTCACACCCAGGCTCACAGGGACGGGGGAGACCCAGCCTCACCTTGTCCCTGCCGTCCCGGGACACCTGCATGGCTTCGTGGACGCCACCACCATGGTCCCTGGGCTTCTCCTGCGACCCTGCGCCTGAGCCCCACACACATGGAGCTGAATCTGAGCCTTGGGAACCTTGCCCTCCCCCCACCAGGACCCCCACGGTGATGCCCACACCCACCAGCCTCCCGGGGGACATTCCCTGAGCAGCAAAATGCAGGGGAGGGAGCTGAGGGTCAGTGGGGGAGGGAGGGGTGTGGGCAGGGGAAGGAGGCGTGCACCTGCCTCTCCCAGTCTCCAAGCTCTTCCTCTCCCCACGTGAGCACCGCAGGTACAGCCCAGCTCCGAGGATCAGCAGCGCGACCCCAAGAGCCCCCAGGATATTTCGAAGTAAATACGCAACAGCCTGTCCGTGTGGATGTGTTTCTCCCTCTCAGAGACAGTGAAGAAGGATAAACAAGGGACAACGTCAGACGCCCATTGCCAAGCACGTGGAGGCGTCTGAAGGGACGGGTCTCAGCTGGAGAGGGGGGACATGGCAGGTGCTTTCACCAACCAGTTCTGAGCCCTGCTGGGGGCCGGGTGCTGAGAGGAACAGGACAGGGTCCCCGCGCTGGAGGAGCTCATCAGTGGGGGCGGGGCTGGGACACGCACAGGCAGCCGCCAGGGCCACGCGGTGCACTAGAGGTTTACAGCAGGTACGCAGGCCTTCAGGGAGGGCTTCCCGGAGGAGGTGAGGGATGCACTGAGTATTGAGGGAGGAGGGGATGTTACCAGATACTCAGGGGGTTGCAGACTATGGAAGGAGGGACAAGACCAGGAACACCGTGTCCAATCACCAGCCCTGGGGGCAGCCAGCACCCCTGCAGCAGGTGGAGGAGGACCCGGGCAGGGAGGAGCCGGGGAGGAGGATGAGCGGGAGGCAGGAGCCTCTTGCAGAGGGTCTGGGGTGGCTGAGGGATGGGCTCCTCGGGGACTCGGGGACGCTGATGCAGCAGGTCCCCAGCAGCAGGGGGAGGTGCGGTGTGGGGATGAGGCGGCACACAGGGGACCCGGTCACTGTTCCCTCGGGGACACCCTGACTGGCAGCAAACGGCCCGAGGCCCATGTGGGACAGGAGGTCACAGCAGGAGCAGCCGTGGCCCCGCCCCCAGCTGTCCAGGCCCCACAGGACACTGACCCTCGGCCAGAGCAGCACCTCTCAGTGTGGGGACCTGAGCGCCCCCTAGAGGACGGAAGTGCGAGGACAGGTCAGTGGCAGCCTAGGCAGGGTCTGGTGCCCTCAGGGCTGAGGGTCCTGGTCAAGGTCATTGCCTGATGGACGTGAAGCCCGCACGGCCCTGTGTGGCTGCAGGATCACAGCCCGCGGGGCAGCTGCAGAGAAGGGTCCCAGAACGGGAGTGGGTGGGAAGGGAGACTCTGGACGTGGAAGGTCTGGCGGCAGAGGGAACAGCATGACCAGAACCCGGGGCTGAGGAGAGCAGGACACATCCGGGAACCCAGGCGAGCACGTGGGGGGGACGTGTGTCCCTGAGNAGTCTCCAACCCCCCCCCCCGGGACACACCGGGAGTGCAGGAGGGAGGGGGAGGGAGTTGCTGCCACACCCCCCTTATCAGCACC
The DNA here is from genome assembly GCF_008692635.1 of Crocuta crocuta. Classification (NCBI taxonomy): domain Eukaryota; kingdom Metazoa; phylum Chordata; class Mammalia; order Carnivora; family Hyaenidae; genus Crocuta; species Crocuta crocuta. The sequence continues at coordinate 14,924 of NW_027526904.1, forward strand.
GCAGGTCCAGGCCGCACCCCTGGACACACACCTGCTGGGAGGGCAGAGGCGGCCCAGACACCCTGCACCTCCCTGCTGGACAGCTGACCACAGGGACAGTCAGGACAGGGCGCTGCAGGCGGGGCTCAGCCTGGGTCTCTCCCACCCATGACCCTCAGGGCCTCCATCTCNCTGCCCCCACCCCACCTGGCTCTCTGGGCCTTGGCCTCACCCCCAGACCTGAAGAGCAGAGGTCAGTGGGAGTCCCCAGATGACCGGGGAAATGGGTCAGAGCGACAGTTTGCTCACACTCACTGGCCTGAGGCCAAGAATAGGGCAGTGATCAGCCTGAACGTGCTGTGTGTCCAGAGCATCCAGTGTCCCAGGACCAGAGACTCCATAGCTGGGGGTGGGGTGTCCTCAGGGCGTCAGTCTTTCCTCTTCAAGGTCATCCATCCCCTGCCTGGAGGCTGCTGATACATCAACCTCCCAGGCTTCACGATGCTGGGGAGGGGACACCCACAGGACAGCCCCACAAGTAGGTTATGGATGAGGCAGCACCAGGGACTGGACCAGGTTCTTGACCTGAAGGTCTGCAGACAGGAAGGAAGCTGGGGCCGTGCACTGGAGTAGGACTGGGGTTCCGTGAGGACGTCGTGCAGAGAGAGAGCAGAGTTCAGACATACCGGCTGCCCGTGGTGTGGATGACAGAGCAGAGCGAACAAAGAAGCAAAGGAGCCTCCAGGTGTTTGGCTGAAGGGAGTGGGTGGTGGTGGTGGGACCTGATCCAGGTGGAAATATGATCAGAGCTGAGGGAGGAGCCAAGGAGGGGGAGTGGGCACCCAGGAGGCAAGATTTCAGGTTCCTGCAGATCCACTCCGGCTTCCAAGAGCAGATGTCCATCAGGAGCCGCGGCAGGGTGTCGGGTCAGGACTGGAGACGTGGCCTCAGCACAGCCAGGCTCCCACCAGGGCTTAGCTGGAGTCCCCTGGGGAGAGAGGAGGGCTGGGCGCTGACCAGCAGAGGATGGGCCAGTATAGACGGAGCGGGA
>NW_027526904.1:16266-19186 GCF_008692635.1 Crocuta crocuta
GTGGGAAGGGAGACTCTGGACGTGGAAGGTCTGGCGGCAGAGGGAACAGCATGACCAGAACCCGGGGCTGAGGAGAGCAGGACACATCCGGGAACCCAGGCGAGCACGTGGGGGGGACGTGTGTCCCTGAGACCAGAACCGGGCACAGGAGCCCCGAGCCCTGAGCCCTGCAGGCAGCGGCTGGGGGGCCTCCCTCATGTGCCATAGACCACTGACTCACCCCTACTCGCTTTTCTGAAAACCTCCCAGGACACACAAGGACTGAGGGATGAGGGAGGGGAGAGGTATGCGAGGGGGGCTCCCTGGACCAGCAGGGGTGAGGGGTGCAGAGGAGCAGGATAAGACACTGAAAGGCAGAAGCAAGTTGGAGGCACCTGCCAGCCTCCTGGACGGGGTGACGGGGGGCAGGTGGTGACATAAACATGGGGGACAGAACCCGGAACCCTCACCAGGGGGACCTGAGGCCCGGGAGTCCCCTCCCCTCAGGCAGGAACACTCACCGTGGACACACACTTCCCCGAGGTCCCGGGTGGCAGTTTTCTGGTCCACCGGGCTGCTGACCACACAGGTGACGCTGGGGCTGGGCTGGCTCAGGGGCAGGGTCAGAGCCAGGGTCCAGGGGTTGGGGGCCGGTCCTGGGGCCCCTCTCTGCTCCAGCTCCCTGGGGAGGCCCTTGCTCTCCCAGGACACGTTCACGGCCCCTGTGGCTCCCGTGGCATGGCACTCCAGGGTGACATTGCACCAGTCTCGTGTGAGGGACAGGGTGTCCTCCAGGACCTGGGGACGGGGCACGGGCTCTGGGGCAGGAGGGACAAAGGACAGGGTGTCCCGTGAGTGGAGAGCATCACACTCCTGCTTCCTCGTGCGGAATCTCACTGACGCCCTGGCTCCTCCCCGGAGGATGGTGAGTCCATTTTACAGATAAGACAGACTTGACTCAAATATAAAGCAAGTGACGATAAGGAAGGAGCCACTGAGTGAAGCCCCAGGGGATTTCACTAGACTGAGCACAAGTAAACGTCTCCCGGGAGAAAATACGTACTTGACCCCTCTTACCAGAGCCCATTGATTCTAAGACAGTGAGGTGTCCTCTATGAGGCACAGTCTGGGACAGTAGGATCTGTCCTGTTCTGGTCCCTGCCCCCCTCCTCCCACTCCAATGGTGGCCGGGACCTCAAGGCCCGAGGTGCCGAAGGTCACCTGGCAGTTCAAGGCTCCCAGAGAACGGCCCCTGGCTCCAATCGGAGAGGCCGCAGTGGGGGACGCAGTGGGGCCCTGAGGAATGGCCACCCCAAATGCGAGTAGAATGTGCCCTGAACTTGCCATCCACACGGGGGACAAGAGACAACTTGACAATCCTTCTGGGAATCTCAGGGACCAGTGGCTGCAGGAGCCACTCTCCCCGGAGCGGAATGTCTCCCTCCACAGGGGGGTCAGAGACAGAGACAGAGGGAGGTGCTGACTGCGTGTCTGAGGAAGGGCTGCCATGTGAATGTCTCCTGTGTCCCTGGAGGTTCAGAGCTGCACCGGGGAGTCTGGGAGTGGGGGTGGCCTGGGCTGGTGCTGAGAAGGAGGAGGGGACAGGGTGGTCAGGACATCATGTGGGTTGTGTATGAGCCTGGTGACCAGTGTCCCCAAAGATGACCACGTGCTGCCCCTCAGAGACTGCAGGTGTCTTAAGGGGACATCAGGCCGCAAAACAACTGACCCTAAACTAGGGAAGGTCTGGATCCCTGGAGGAGGGGTGGGATCACAGGGTCCTCACACATGGACGTAGGAGGAGGGGAAGGGGAGATACAAGACCAGAAGGACCAGCCCACCAGGACCAGCTGTGCAGGTGGAGGAAGGGGCCACCAGCCAAGCACGCGGCCGCCACTACAAGGTGGGACAGGAAAGTCGTGGATCCTCAGCCAGAGCCACCAGAAAGGAGCACAGCCCTGCAGACACTTGACCTTCATCACGGTGGCCGTGGGTCTGGCCCTGAACTACACACAGGTGCACACATGATTGGGTCTGTGCTAAGACACCTGTGGGTCCCTCTGTAACAGTAGCCAACAGCTGACACCGCACCAGTTAAGGACACGTGTCCCGAGAGCACAGTAAGGGTTTCCGCAAACCCCCACCTCCCCACGTGTCCCTTCTCTGTCCTGAAGCACCGAGGGATCCACCCCTGCTGGGAGTCTCAGCCCCGCCTCCACTCGTGCTGAACACGCTGCTTCTGATTTCAGGGGAGAAGCAGAGCCTGAAGTCTGGGGTCTGGAAGGGATCCTGCAAGGGGCCCATGGACACTCCCAGGGACCAAAGCAGGGGGTAAGCCTGTCTTGGGGGAGGGGCCACCACGTGCCGTAGACACTGAGGTGGAAATACTGGGCATTTTCTATCCCTGTGCTGAAGGAGCATCGAGCCCGGTAACACCCACTGTCCTTGAGGGTCAGCTTGTCAATCCTCAGGGTCGTAGTGTTGGGCACATGGAGCCTCTCCTTGAACTTGTCCTGGGAGTTGATCCATTCTGGAACATCCACCCCAGGAGAGACGTGCAGGAGGGGTATGTAGTTTGACTCGTTTTTAACGGCCCAAGAAATCTTCTCCAGCTTGGCTTCAGGAGGTACTTCTGGACGTCTGGTCACATGAAACACCACAGAACCTCCTTGAGTCCCCTTCAGGGAAACTATGTTTCTGGAATCCTCCACTCCAGATCCACGGGCCCCAGAGCTCCTGACCACAGTGCTGAAGGTGCCTAGGGCATTGGAAACACAAAGCATGAGTGTGTTTCATAAAGAACGAGGAGAAAACCATAGACCCCATCGTGGTAATGAACTCCACCCAGTGGATCCCTTGACTCCGGGGGGCGGGACAGAGCGTGAACCTGGAGCGAGGCTGGAATCACGTCCTGGTCCTGGTGGGGCGTCCCCTTGAACAC
>NW_027526904.1:19843-32487 GCF_008692635.1 Crocuta crocuta
GTGAGTGTGTTTCATAAAGAACGAGGAGAAAACCATAGACCCCATCGTGGTAATGAACTCCACCCAGTGGATCCCTTGACTCCGGGGGGCGGGACAGAGCGTGAACCTGGAGCGAGGCTGGAATCACGTCCTGGTCCTGGTGGGGCGTCCCCTTGAACACAGTCCTGAACTGCCCACCTGAGTGTTCTCACCGCCTGACGCTGAGAATCTGAACGTGATGACATCAAAGATGGAAAGCACTGAGCACATTTGGGACAATGTCAAGTGCACAAGTGTAGGAGGAGCTTCCTCTGTGGCTGCAGAGGCCCCACCACCCACACGCCGTATGAGCCCTGGCCGTGCAGTGGGAGCTGCGCCCTGTGACTTGCTCTGAGGAGCTGAGCGCCTGCAGTCGGGCTCGGCGAGGCTTTGCTGCAGGAACGCACTCCAGGAGCTCAGGGGCTACGCAGGGGAGATTTAGACCGAGTGGGTCCTGTCACACGAGGTGGAGGCTCCCACCCCCTGGTGGCTGCACCTCTCAGGTCCAAAGAGGGAAGACTGTCAGGGGATCACGCGTGGGGGTGTCTCTCTCCATCCAGAAGCAGTGAGATCGGTGCTCATGGGTTTGGCCACCACTATCACGGGGCCCTGGCTCCCTGCCCGGAACGGGAGAATGTGGGCGAGGAAATGATCCCCAGGGAAGTTTCCCCGTTCCTGCCACCAAATCCCTGCTTCCCCAGCAGGTCCCGACACACCCTCAGTGTCCCTCCTCGTCACCTCCCCACAGAGCCGTGACCAGCAGGCAAGGCCCTCAGGGCCGCCCCCTCCAGACCCCAACCTGCCCCTGCAGCAAGCCCAGAGGACATGATACGCTGTGTCTTCGGGGACCAGGTGGACAGGACGGGGACGGGCAAAGAGCCACCTTATCCCGAAAGGAAGACCCGTCTGCCCCTGCAGCAGGTCAGGACCGCCTGGGGTGTCCCCTGCCTGCCTGGGCCCCAGACCCCTCTCCAGGTCAGTAAGCTGCCCTCCCGTGGGGCTGCCTCCCCCGGTGCTCACACCCCTTCCTGGTGCTCCCGGGAAGCAGACAACCCGGAGAAGGGCTCATGCCAGTACCGGTTGTGGAAGATTCCAGATCTGTCTCCGCGATCATGTCGTCACTAATCACTGATTAGGACAGCAGGCGGCTGCACCCCCTGATGCCGCCCGGCCTGTGACGGCAGGACCCCGTCCCCCATGACACGATTCCAGTCCCTACGGGTCAGCTGCTCCGTCACAGTCCGAGAGGGAAGGGGCCCCTGGGCCGCCCTNCTGCCCTCCCGTGGGGCTGCCTCCCCCGGTGCTCACACCCCTTCCTGGTGCTCCCGGGAAGCAGACAACCCGGAGAAGGGCTCATGCCAGTACCGGTTGTGGAAGATTCCAGATCTGTCTCCGCGATCATGTCGTCACTAATCACTGATTAGGACAGCAGGCGGCTGCACCCCCTGATGCCGCCCGGCCTGTGACGGCAGGACCCCGTCCCCCATGACACGATTCCAGTCCCTACGGGTCAGCTGCTCCGTCACAGTCCGAGAGGGAAGGGTCCCCAGGACGGCCCTCAAGGCCAGCAGCCTGCGGAGGATTATCCCCACTCGAAGGACAAGAGGCTGCGTGTCAGCCACACTCGCAGCTCTCACTTTGGTGGATGGTGAGCAGACCGTACACGCACATACGGGAGGCGATGGGGATCGACACGCAGTCTGGCCCGGACCTCGGACCCGCTGCGCACTCCCCTCCACAGACATGGCTGTTCCATCGTGCGTGTCCCTCCAGGACCCTCCTGTGTCTCCTGTGCCCAACCACGCGTCGCACACGCCGCGCCTGCCTTTCCCTGCACGACTCGGGCAGGGCTCCACACTGCGTCTGCACACGTGGACGCGCCTCACTTCCCAGCTGCACAGGGTCCCACGTGCGGCTCACGTTCTCTCCACGTGTGATGGGAGCTTGGCTGTGGCTCTTGTCCCTGCAAACACTGTGGTACCGAGCAGCCACGACTGGAGTCTCTGCACACGCGGTGTAGACATGTGACATGTGATGTGTTGATGTGTGCACGTCAGGGTCAGTGTACCTGTACACACGGTACATATACCTCACTGTTGGGGACACACAGCTCACACAGGGTCATATACGCCCCATGCTGGTGTATATCCATCACACACAGGTGCACATAAGTCACACATGGGTGTATTCACTGGAAATGACCATTGGTTGTGTCCAATAGACCAAAGCAGGTACATGCACGTGGGACGGAACTGGTCCAGTGCCCTCCTGAGGGTGACCGTAGCCACCACTCTGCCGACACACAACTGAGGAGGGAACCTTACATCACATTACATGTTAATGGGCGTCTCTCCTGTCATGAACCTGACCATCCTGTCCCATCACTGCTCTGACCTCCTATCCTGTGGCTGTGAGCTGTCTGCATGGGTCCTTTGCTTGTTGTGTTCCCATTAGTTCAGAGGAGCCACACCTGTTGTAAGAAAATTAGTCTGTTTTCTTTTTCTTATCTATTTAATTGATTTTTTTTTAAGTTACATCCAAGTTAGTTAGCATACAGTACGCCAATGATTTCAGTAGATTCCTTAATGCCCCTTACTCATTTAGCCCATTTAGCCCATTCCCCCCTCCCACCACCCCTCCAGGAACCCTCTGTTTGTTCTCCATATTTAAGAGTCTCTTATGTTTTTGTCCCTCTCCCTATTTTTATATTATTTTGCTTCCCTTCCCTTATGTTCACCTGTTTCATATCTTAGTCTTCATATGAATGAAGTCATATGAATTTTGTCTGTCTCTGACTAATTTCACTTACCATAATACTCTCCAGTTCCATCCACATAGTTGCAAATGGCAAGATTTCATTCTTTTTGATTGCCAAGTAATACTCCATTGTGTATTTGTACAACGTCTTCTTGATCCATTCATCCATGATGGACATTTGGGCTCTTCCCATACTTTGGCTATTGTCGATAGCGCTCCTATAATCATTGGAGTGCATGTGCCCCTTTGAAACAGCACACCTGTATCCCTTGGATAAATGCCTAGTAGGGCAATTGCTGGGTCATAGGGTAGTTCTATTTTTAACTTTTTGAGGAGCCTCCATACTGTTTTCCAGAGTGGCTACACCAGTTTGTATTCCCACCAGCAGTGCAAAAGATTTCCTCTTTCCACATCCTCTCCAACATCAGCTGTTGCCTGAGTTGTTAATGTTAGCTGTCTCACAGGTGTGAGGTGGTATCTCACTGTGGTTTTGTTTTGTATTTCCTGATGACGAGTGATGTTGAGCATCGTTTCATGTGTCAGTTGGCCATCTGGAAGTCTTCTTTGAGAAATGTCTGTTCATGTCTTTAGCCCACTTCTTCACTGGATTATTTGTTTTTTGGGTGCTAAGTTTAATAAATTCTTTATAGACTTTAGATACTAACCCTTTATCTGATATGTCTTTTGCAAAGATGTTCTCCCATTCCATCAGTTGACGTAGTTTTGCTGATTGTTTCCTTTGCTTTGCAGAAGCATTTTACTTTGATGAGGTCCCAGTAGTTCATGTTTGCTCTTATGTCCCTTGCCTCCAGAGACGTGTTGAATAAGAAGTTGCTGTGTCCAAGGTCAAAGAGGTTCTTGTCTGCTTTCTCCTCAAGGATTGTGATGGCTTCCTGTCTTACATTTAAGGCTCTCATCCATTTTGAGCTTATTTTTGTGTGTGGTGTTAGAAAGTGATCCAAGTTCATTCTTCTGCAAGTAGCTTCCAATTTTCCCAGCACCACTTGTTGAAGAGACTCTATTCCACTGGATATTCTTTCCTGCTTTGTCAAAGCTGACTTGGCCATTCGTTTGTGGGTCCATTTCCGGGTTCTCTGTTCTGATCCATTGATCTGAGTATGTTTTTGTGCCACTACCATACTGTCCTGATGATTACAGCTTTGTAATACAGCTTGAAATCCGGGATTGTGAGGCCTCCTGAAATTAGCCTGTTTTCTGACACGAATAATGTAACTCTGCCAAATCGCACGTCAACTCTGTCTATGGACATTTGGCCCTGCTACTATCCTCAGGAAGTTACATGTAACAGCTTTTTTAAAGGCTTATTGCTTTTATATCTTGCAGAAAAAGATCTTCCCCACATCAAAAGTCTGTTCTTCATTCTGTCTGGTTTCCTTCAGGAACATTTTTGGTTTCAGTGTTCGTGTGTGAACCTGACTCGAAGGGACTGTGCTTGGGTCTCAGAACAGGAGGTCTAGTGCGGCAGGGCGGTCAGGAACCAGGGCCGGAGGGGCCGGGAGGCGGGGTCCACGTCCTCCGTTCTCCTGAGCCCGTGGCCTTGAGCAGCCATGTACCCTCCCTGCCTTCTCCTTCCATCTGTGACGTGGAGATAATGACAGCGCTCCCCTGGGACAATGGTGGCTGGGATTTCAGAAGGCGAGCGCGTTCCCGTGCGTGTGAGCTGCTCTCACGACTACGATGCTCCTCCTGACCAAGCACCCCTGGGGTCCGCCCCCCACTTCCCAGGTCCCAGGATGGAGCCCTGCTCCCCCACCAGCTGCCCCCTCGGGGTCTCCTCCTGGGGTCAGGGACGGGCTCCTGGGAGACAGACACCCGTGCTGTGACCCCACAGGGGCCGTGGGAGCCAGAATCCGGCTGGTGATGGCTGTGCCCACAGCAGCTGGGTTCCATGGCCCTGTCAAGTCCCCCTCAGCAGGTGACTGGGCACTCGTGTGCAGCTGGGCGGGGTCCTCGAGACGAGGGGGCAGCTCCCAGGTATCCCACACTTGGGCTGGGAACAATTCACACTGTGGGCTCTGCATGGTGTGGGTGTTTCCCCATTTCTCTTCAGCGGGTTGCTGGACCTGGAGCCTTCCTCCCTCTGCCCCAGCCCCAGTGCTTCCCCTGCAGCCCTCCCCTCCCCTGCTCTCCCCTGCCCTGCTCTCCCCTACCCTGCACAGGGGCTCCCTGCAGACCTGCTGTCTGCTCAGCGGGTCCCAGCAGCTCTGGGCTCTGAAGCCCCAGCTATTCTCCTGGGAAAGAGGCCCAGGTGCCTGTTGGGCTTTGGCAGGGCAGGGACCTGGGGCACCTGCTGGGAGGGAGGGACGCAGGGAGGGAGGAGGCTCAGCCCTCAGGCTGCAGGGGAGGGCCTGTCCCCCAGGCTGGATGGTGATGGGCGCTCCAGGGCTGGACGCACCTCGAGGTGGGAGGAAGGAGGTGGGAGCTCTCAGTTCAGCAGACGGTGCTAATCCCAGAGAGGAAGGACAGAAGGAAAGAAGACAAAGGGCCAAGGGCACAGGTGGCTGTGATCCGGAGAGTGAGGATGCATTTAAAGAAGATAAAATTTAGGGCCCTGGGGGGCTCAGTCAGTTAAGCATCCAACTTCAGATCAGGTCATGATCTCACAGTTCATGAGTTTGAGCTCCACATTGGGCTCTGTGCTGACAGCTGGGAGGCTGGAACTCATTCAGATTCTGTGTCTACCTCTCTCTGCCCCTCCCCTGCCCTTACTCTGTCTCTCTCTCTCTCAAAAATAAATAAATATTTAAAAACATACTTTAATTGAAAGAAAGAGAAAGCCTACATTTTGTTTTTGACAGAATGAATCACTTGAGAGGGATGTCAACGCCTTGCAAAGCTCATTTTCTTTATTTTTAATAAATTTTTAAATCCTTATTTATTTTCAGAGAGACACGGAGCATGAGTGGGGTAGGGACACAGAGAGAAGGAGAGAGAATTCCAAGCTGACACAGCATAGAGCCCAAACATGGCTCATGAACCTTGAGATCATGACTCGAGCAAAGTCAAAATCAGCGGCAGGACGGCAGGACAGATGCTCAACTGCCTGAGCCACCCAGGCGCCCCACAGAGCTCCTTTTCTAATGGGAAACGCACTGTTTAGAGATGCCCTGGGTTCCAGAACTTCCTACAACCCCTGACTCCAGCAAGGCCTGGGCACCCAAGCCAAACATTACAGGAAATAAAAGCTTTCCCAGGATTCCAGAGAATTCTAGCTCTGGAGACCTCAGTGTTCCCCTTTGTTTTTATTTAATCTGTTCCACAAAAGCGGAGAGTCTCAGGGGAAGTAATAACGGGAATGCCTGGGTTTCCTTAGGACAGTCTTTCCTTCAGTTCCCTTGTGGGGACCTTCCTGTCACCCCGTTCACCCCCTCCTGGGGCCTGTCAGCACCCATGTTCCGTCCACACCCTTCCAGCAAGTGGGCTCTGACACCCTCAAGCTCTGGGGGCCGCCCGCCCTTCCTGGGTCAGACAGAATTCGTTGTGTTCCGGGCCCTCCTCTGGCCCCAGGGGCCACAGCAGGGTCCCCCCCGCCCCGACGGGGCCTCTGGGCTGCCCCAACCTCCCCACACGGCTGCAGGGGCTGCTCCGTGCCCTGTGCGAGGCGGCCCAGCTCGGAGCCAAAGGCCCCACACGTGCCGTACGACAGAGGTGGTGTCAGGTCCTTCCCCACAGACATCAGACCTGCGGGAGCCCCCCTCCCTGCCCCGCACAGCGGCCTCCCGCCCAGGGACCCGGGCCACTCACTGAGGAGGAGGCTGGTGAATCCCAGGAGCCAGGGGGCCCGGCACAGGCGGGGGGCCTCTGGGCGGGTTCCCATCACAGGCTGCCTCCCTCCAGGCTTGCTCTGGGCCTACTGGGCTGCAAAGGAAACATCCAGAAGGCAGAGGCAAGGGGGAGAAAAGCTTCACTCAGATCAGCTCTTAGCTCTTCCCATCCCAGGGGCGGAGCTAACTGTCTAGGACAAGCTGGCTGCTCTGAGAAAGCCATTCAGATGCTTCCTCTTTCCTCCCCCTGCACTGGGACTCGAGATGATGGCGGATGAATAAATGAACTCTCCCTCCATGAGCCGCTGGGTGGGAGGGGCCCTTTTCTGTGGCACCATGGGCCTGGTGGTCTCATCTCCCCAGCCAGCAACCAGCGGGACCCCAACCTGTGTCCCTGGGTTCACACTCAGCCCTGCAGCCTTGCTGCACAGGGACAGCCAATGGCCGGGCGCAGAGTCGCACTAAAAACCGTTCCAAGGACACGGGGCCCCTCCTGCTCTGGGTTGTCCTCTGTCCTTACACCATTTAACAAGTCTAATTTCCTTTCTGATTTTATCCGCACTTCAAATGTCAAGAGCCTAAGGAAGACGCAGAAAAACAAAGTGCTTTGTGGGAAGAGTCACCACCCCCCCATGCAAATATGGGCATTTCCCTATTGCTGATACCCCGGGGTCTCTGGGCACCCAGGCCCCGCCCTGCCCCCCCCCGACAGGGCAGCCCCCACCTGCACGTTTCCCCAAGGCTCTGCCAGCCATGACCCTGCTCTCACACACTGGTGAGGGGAAGGGATGCGCTCCTCTGGCCACAGGCTCAGCTGCCCCAGACTAGTGGCCACCTGCTGAGGGTCAGGCTTCTTCTCCCAGATGGGTCCCCATGACCTCTGAGAACCTTGTCTCCCATGGACCCAGGGGAGCATCACCATAACTTCCCCCTGGCTGGTGCCGTATCCCTAGCCGGTGAGGTTCCCCCTCAGCTGCTCAACTCTCATATCCTGAAGCTAGACCCCCAAGAGGGCCGGGGACACACCCTGAAGGTAGTCAGCCTATTAGCTGGTAAATCCACTTTGTGGATGTGGAAGCCCAGCCTCAGGGTTTGTACGACCATCAGAGGTCACTCAGCAGGTCAGGAGCAGGGGCTGGACTCCCACCCATGATCCCCGAGAAATCCATCGTCCGGCTCCTGTCCCGTCCACCGTGTGGCCTCCAGTGAGTCCCCGCAGCCACTCGGGGCTCCCCCGACCTGCTCTGCGCGCCTCAGACAGGAGAGCATCAACACTGCCTTCTTCCCCGGCTCCCATCCCATAAAGGGGACAGTCCTTCAGGAGGCTCAGTCCCTGACCCGCAGGGGTAGGAACTCCCGGATGGAGTCCACATCTGGGCAGCTCACCACTGGTCACTCCAGCATGATGGGGAGCAGGTCAACCATACCCCTGTCTCCATCCCTACACCCCTGGGGAGCACTCTCAGGGGGGGAGTGTTTGCTTGTGAAAACCACTGTGTGGGGGTGGGGCCCAGGGCCCTGGGAGGCCCCCAGCTGCTGGGTTCAGGGACATCAGAGGGGCAGCCAGTGCGCACTTCATGCTGGCACTTCACAGGGACATTTTCAACCTCCAATTACAGATCTCAGTCACTTCCCACCGTCCCGGGCAGCAAGAGAGCCTATGAAACTGACCACACTGTGTCTGGGTTTCTATGGTTCACAGGCGCGGTCCCTGTGAGAGGACATTTCATGGATGAGGAAATTCAGGGTCCATTTATGGTACTTGATGAGCCCACAGTCTGGAAGCTGGGACGAGGCAGGGTCAGACCCACATCTCAGGCGCTTAGGCCACAGATATTTTCACACCCATGTCCCTCATAAACTTGAGAAGTGACATTGGAGGGGAAAGGAGACCAGCCCTGCCCAGGGCAGCTTCTCCTTTCTCTCACCACCTCTTCTTCCTTCCAGGCAGAGGAAACAGGCCTGTGGTTGCAGCTCTGCAGGCTCTGAGGTCCACAGAGGCCCTTGCTGACCACAGCCTCCCCCCTGCACTGCCTACATCACACATGGGCCAGTGCCTCCAGCTCTGCTCTGGGTGGGGCTTGCTCTCCCCCAGCGGCCACTTCCCTAAACTTTCTAACCAGGAAGCAACTAACCTAGACCCTGACCCTGAGCCCCAGAACTGGGCCGCAGCCTGTGGGCACCATGGCTTCTGTGCTGACCCGCGGGCTTCGGGCTCCAAGCCCTCCTGGTCCAGCTGGGCCCACAGTCAGCTGCCCGGAGAGTGGCTTCAGGACCAGACCCAGTGATAATCTCAACTTTCACTCATTCCCTGAGCATCTCGGGACACGTGGCTCAATGCACCTGAGCCAGCGAGCTCTCACCACAGAGGGATTTGGGGATGGTCAGGGGTGGCTGGAGGGTCACTGGGCCCGTGCGGGGCAGTGGGGTCACCGGTGCTCCAGCCTCCGATTCCTCCAGAACACCCGTCTCCAGGAGAGACCTCCTGCACCAGGGACATGCTGGCTGTGCTCCTGGCGCAGATTCCCAGCAGCGCCCCGACCTGACTCCCCACCTCCCTCATTTCCTTTCACAGAAAACGGACTGACCCTGGGGACAGAAACTCCTTCCCTCTCCAGCTCCCGTCTGCATTTCAGGTCAGGAGCCCGCAGCCCCTCCCAGTGCAGACATGGGAGTGTGTACTGTACACACTCATCAACTATGCAATGGAGTCTTCACCCCCAGAGTGAAGAGAGGTCATGGATCGCAAGCACTAACTCGGGCCCGTGCGTCCATCGGATGGGGGCAAACAGATGGCGAACAAGAAATGCATCCACTTCCCGTATGCGCCGGAAACAAGTATGAGTCATGTTCACCTCACAGTCACCACACTGGGGTGGGTTCTGAGCTCACACGGGCCCCACGGGCCTGGCGTCTCTGCAGCAATATTAGCGAGGAGAAGCACCCTCGAGGGTGCTATTAGCGAGGAGAAGCTGGGACACCAGCTCTGACATGGCACCGGTGCCTCCCCCCCATTACCTTCAGAACCAGGACCCCAGAGGGGCACCCAGGTGGCTTAGTCGGTTAAGCGTCCGACTTTCGCTCAGGTCATGATCTCGCAGTTTGTGGGTTCGTGCCCCGCGTCGGGCTGTGTGCTGACTGCCAGCTCAGAGCCTGGAGCCTGTTTCAGTCTGTGACTCCCTCTCTCTCTGACCTTCCCCTGCTCACGCTGTCTCTCTCTCTCTCCTAGAAATAAATAAAACATTAAAAAAAAATTAAAAAAAAAAGAACCAGGACCCCAGCAATGACACTGCCACCTATTGCCAATGCCCTCAAAACCTGCCCTCACAGGGGTGGAAGGATCCCTCCCTCCTGGAGATGGCCGACCATGGGGCAGACCCCGGCCATGTGATCAGATGTGCCCCCAACCCTCCAGTCCCAGCGAGAGCTGCCTTGGCCCTTTCCAGCTGGTAAGGGGCCAGTACTCCATCTCCCCCTTCCTTTCCGGGGCCCCTGCCGAGGGATCCAGGGGAGGAGGGAGGCAAGTCACTGTCCCCGTTGTCTGTAGGGTTCCCAGACTGGAGCCCTGGAGGAGGACTTGCTTTCTAGATTCTGACCATCAGAGCAGGGCCCCGACCTGACCTGGGGGACATGCTCCTGCGAAGACTCCTCCTACCCGTCGTTGACTCTGGACCTTGACATAGTTTGACCCACATCCTAGAGCAAAGGCCCAAGTCTGCTGTCCTAACAAATCTACCTGTGGTGTCTCCAGACCTGTGGTCAGGGGACAACTGGTGTCCTTGCTTTATAGACAGGGGGTCCATGGCACTGACCTTCCTTGGAGAGGGTCTGGGTGACAGGGAAAGGCTGACAGTGATCACTGTTTTCCCTCATTTTATTTGTTCTTCTCAAAGACACAGTGAAAAAGAAAACAAGACAGAAACACCACTTCTGACCTGCAACTGGAAAACGACACCAGCTATGTGGCAGGAATGTCATCTAACTTTGCCTTCATTCCTAAATACAAGGGAGGGGAGGGGACTCGCTTTCCAGAAACAGGGCACAGAGGGGTCCAAGGTGCAGGTGGGTGTAGGACCAGGTGCTCAGGCTGGTGAAGAAAGTCTTCCCTGAGCCTGGACACGTGCCTGCTGCTGGGGGTGGGTCTGGGAGCAGTGATGGAAGTGGTCAGGGCCTTGAGAGGGACCAGAGCACCTGCCCCTCCAGACACAGGTGACAACCAGAAACATCACCCAGCAGAGACAGCCTGAGGGAGAACAAGAACACAACCGTCTATCTTCACAGAGGGTTTGGGGCACAGCAATAGCACCGACTCAGCTCCAGACAACTCGCCAACACTCTGTGGACCAGCCAGCTACATGTGTAAGCAGGGCGATCATGTGTCCTCTGGAAACGCTGTGGCTTCTCCTTTGGGAAGTATGCGTTTGCTTAATTCTGAGATCTGGTCCTTCCTGGAGCTGCTCTGCCTCCGTTATGTATAGAATAGAGACATGAGTCCCTTTGCTTGAAGCCGCTTTGTTCTAAATTGCTCTTGGCAGCTTGGAAGGTAAACATGGTATTTGTGTTGTTGGAAGAGTTTGGTCTTTTCTCTGTGTCCCAGGACGAAGGGAAGATGGGGTCCACATGTGGAGGTGAGTGTTAACTGCCTAAGTGGTGTGATTCTACAGAAATGATACTGAATTTCTTCAATGTGATCAAGATCGTCTCCAAAAACACCACAGCTAACATCATGCTTGATGCTCGGAGGTGGGAAATGCTTCTTCTAAGACCAGAAACCAGGAGGGACTCCTGGGTGGCTCATCGGTTAGGCGTCCAACTTCGGCTTGGGTCATGATATCGCTGTTTGTGGGTTCAAGCCCCGTGTCGGGCTGTATGCTGACAACTCAGAGCTTATTTCAGTTCCTGTGTCTCCCTCTCTCTCTGCCCCTCCCGTGCTCATGCTCTGTCTCTCTCTGTCTCAAAGATAAATAAATATTAAAAATAAAAAAGACCAGAAACCAGGAAGAGTGGCTTCTATCACCATCCTTTTTCATTATTGTACTTGAAGTCCTAGCTGACACAATTAAACCAGAAAATTCCATTAAGAGGATGGACTGACTGATGAGGCTGAAATAAAACCATATTTCTGCACGTGTGACATGGTTTTCTACGTACAAAATCTAAAAGAATCGACACAAGCAGAGAAGAAGTCTTCACCTGATGAGGGATGATAGTATCTTTGCAGGAAACACAAGGTTCCTGCATGACACTCAGTTACTCACTTACACACCAGCAACGAAAAAGTGCGATTTGAAATGCAAAACACATTGCTGTTATACTGACACCAAAAAATGAACTATGGCATGAATCTAACAAAATACACAAAGACCTTTATGAGGAAAACTACAAGGCACTCTTAAACAGAATCAGAGAAGACTAAGTATATGCAGAGGTAGCCCATGTTCATGGAAAAGAAGACCTGATATTGTCTAGAGATCCGTTCTCCCCACCTTGAGCAATGTCTTCAGTGAAGCACAGTCTACATGCCAGCAAGTTATGCTATAAATATTGTCATGTGATTCTACAGTTTGCATGGAGAGAAAATGACCCAGAGGATCCCACACCATGTTGCAGTAGAGCGAAGGTGGACGGCTCACACCCCCTCTCCCTCAAGATCTCCTATAAACTTACAGTCATCAAGACAGGACTGATTCAGGGAGGGAGGAGCCAAATAGATTATGCAATAGGATAGAAAGCCCAGAAACAGACCCGAGTATAGACAGTGAACTAATCTTTGACACGGGAGCAAAGGCCCATGGATGAAAGACAGTCTCTTCAACAAACTACCAGACATCCATGTGCAAAAAAAAAAAAAAAAAAAAAAAAAAAACAAAGCNCACCGCCTGCCTGCCCCCAGGATACTTCTTTACAGTGATGTCACTTAGTGCCGCAGAAAATATTGATATGTCTGGATTGTTGATACAAAGTAGCTTTGATAAGCACAGTCGCTACAGTGAACTGTGAGCACATGGACGGGTTCCCTCCAGAAGAGGGGCTGGGGAGACAAGGGAGGAGGGAGACTTTTTTTCTGGACACTTTTGCTCCAAT
>NW_027526905.1:0-514 GCF_008692635.1 Crocuta crocuta
CTTTGCCGCATCCCATATATTTTGGATTTTTGTTTTCATTTTCATTTGTTTCCACATCTTTTTTAATTTTTTCTCTAATTGCCTGATTGGCCCATTCATTCTTTAGTAGGGTGTTCTTTAACCTCCATGTTTTTAAGGTTTTCCAGACTTCTTCCTGTGATTCATTTCAAGGTTCAAAGCATTATGATCTGAGAGTGTGCATGGTATGATCTCAATTCTTTTATATTTATTGAGGGCTGCTTTATGGCCCAGTATGTGATCTATCTTGGAGAATGTGCCATGCGCACTTGAGAAGAAAGTGAATTCCTCGGCTTCAGGATGCAGAGTTCTAGATATATCTGTCAGATCCATCTGGACCATTGTGTCATTCAAGTCCATTNTTTCTTTAGTGATTTTCTGTCTTGTTGAACTATCCATTGCTGTAAGGGGAGTATTAAAGTCCCCTGCTATTAGCACATTCTTATCTATCAGCTTCTTTCTGTTTGTGATTAATTGTTTTAAATATTTAGGTGCC
>NW_027526906.1:0-15229 GCF_008692635.1 Crocuta crocuta
TCCACGCTGACCACGGAACCTGCTTGGGATTCTCTCTCTCCTGGTTTCTGCCCCTCCGCTGTTTGTGCCCACACACTCTCTCTCTCTCTAAATTAAGTAAACAGTCAAGTAAATAAATAAATAACTGTTATGACCAGCCCCCTTCCCCCCCAAAAAAGAAAGAAAGAAAGAAAGAATGAAAGCAAGGAAGCAAGCAAGCAAGCAAGAAAAAAGAATCATTAGGAAGTCTGGTTCTACTACTTATTAGCAGTCTTATTTCAGGCTTCCCACATAATCCCTCTGAGCCTCCAATTTTCTTATTTGTAAAATCAGGATGATAATAATGCCACTTTTAGAATGTTTTCAAACTCAAATGACATAAAAGATATGGAAGAAGTTTTCAACACTCTAAAGTACTATAAAGTATTCAGAATTGTGAGAGCTTCTGTTATGATTTGCGTTTTTCAGTTGGCATTGACTCAGAATGTCAAGTTTCCTTGCCCTTCTAACCTTTTTGTTAAAGAGTTAATCATCTATAAGCAAGCATTTTTTGTACTTGGGGTAAGTGCCATTTGAAATACATCAACCTGGGACGCCTGCGTGGCTCAGTCGGTTAAGTGTCTGACTCTTGATTTCAACTGAGGTCATGATCTCACGGTTCATGAGATTGAGCCCCACATCAGGCTGTATGCTGACAGTGCGGAGCCTACTTGGCATTCTCTCTCACCCTCTCTCTCTCTGCCCCTCTAACTTGTGCGCCCATGCTTTCTCTCCAAATAAATAAACATTTTAAAAACTAATCAATAATATCGTCAACCTGAATTTTTCCTAATAATGAGACATAGCTAATTCAAAACTTGGATTGGNCTAGGTAAATTGATCAAATCTCGATCTCTTGTCTCCACCCCTCGCCTGAGCACTAGAATTCCCTCCACCTACATATCCCGACACGAATTTAAAATTTAACATGTCCAAAAGCTAGCTCATTATTTTATCTGACACCCTACCTGCCTCCCCCCTTCCTCTATGGTGTTACTCACAAGAACATACACCTATTTTCCAAGAAATCTGAGTCCTGCTACATACCTTCCTTCTTCTTGCTACCCACCACTCTCAAACTGGCAGCCAAATCCCATCAGTTATCCACATGAAATGTCTCACAAATAGATTCCTTCATCTTCCTCCTGATTGCCACTGCAGTCAGGCTCCCACCATACTTCATCAAACTGCTAAAAATTAAAGAACTATCCCCCTAAATTAAAAACTGGACCAGTACATACAGCTCCCTGCTCAAAAACTTTCCGTGGTTCCCACTGTCTGTAGGCTGAATCCCAAAGTCCTTATCATACTGCCTACAGACCCTTACAATTTAATTGCTACCAACCATTTTTGTCTTACTTCCCTGCACTCACCTCCACACTCGTATGTCTTGGCCACACAAAGTACCTGTTACTCCCTTAACAGGCTTGGCTCTTTATTCCTGAATTATTCTCACTGTTGTTGAAATATCTCCCACAGCTTCTCTGCCATCAAAGCCCAATCATCCTTTAAGACCTCCTGGTATATGTCTTCTCCCTAAGCCTTCCGGAGCAATGTTAGGCATGCTCTCCTCTGGGCCCCCCTACATTTCACCCAGTTCTCATCAATCCTGCTTTCATAGCATTTCATCAGGTTGCAATATTTGCTGATATATTTATCTCCCATGATAAATTCTGAGCCATTCAAAGCAAGAAGCACGTCTTGGTAATCAGTAAGAATCAGTGTGTAATGTTTAATTGATTACCTACCTAATGAGTGACAAAGACTCGTAGCCCCAAAGATAAATGGTAGACAGTATTGTTCTTGTGAATTCAATCAATGAGATATATTTAATTCTGAAATTTCTTAAGTCTTGTAAAAAAATGTATTATAAGTCTAAACTACTTTTTTGGACTCTACTGTGAGATCCAAGATGTTTTTGTAAAAAAAAAAAAAGTTGGCTTTCTTGTCACTTTATTTGGTAGGTTTTTGGTGAATTAGTAGAAGCCTTCTGTCATAAAACTCTAGGTCAAAGTAACTGAAAAGTCCATCAAATCTACCATACAGATCATATGCATAATGAATTCTAAGTATAATTTGTTGGTATTTGGTACCAACAAGTCTGTCATGTTGTGGTGGGAAGTTACTCAGAAAATTAACATCAGGGAAGTGAACATAAAGGGCAGTTTTAGCGTTTCACCCGATGACATTGGGGGGTGGACTGTATCTCTTTATCCACACAGGAGTGCAATGCAAGAGGGGATGATAAGGAAGGTCAAAAGGAACACGGTCCAGAAATCGGGAAGGACATCTCCAAAGGCCTCTAAGTAACCAGGGAAGGGGTCACCAAGTCCGCACACCACAGCTGGAAGGTAAGTAAGCATCCTCTGTCAGGCACCGTGCCCCTTTTGCTTATCACTATATCTCAAGTGCTTGGAACAAGACCTAACACATAGTGGCTCTCCGTAAGTATTTGTAGAAGGAAGAAAGGCAGGAAAGGGGAAGGAGGGAGGGAGAAAGCAAAGGAGGAAGATTTTAGGGTGTGAGAGGTGCATAGAAGGTATTCATTAAGTCTTTATGGAATTATTAACCTTCTCACTCCTGACTTTTAAGAATGTACATCATATATGATAGATCACACATTTGTGATCTTTTTTATAGNAGTACTGCTATCCAAAAAAATACAAAAAGAATTAAACCTTAAGTATTGAATGATGTTTACAGTCTCTTAGAGCTCAGGTTACATTATGATGTCAGTTTTCATATAAGTATAAAATGTAAAATATTGATCCAGAACATCAGATCTGTACCTCCATTACCATTCAAAGGCTCTGAGGACTAAGAAAACTTATACGCGTGCCACTGGTACTTTTAATCTATAGTTAAGATTCCTCTTGTCGTATACTGTGGGAAATTAGAAATTTTAATCATTTACCTTCAGAAAGAGGGAATTTAAAATGCCATAAGTATCTCTCTTTTCTCATTCGTTTTTTAGGTTTTGTCTCTCGCTTAAAATCAGACAATGCAGCATCAAAGGCATCTGCTGCAGTGTAGTGATCTTGGCTGATGGGTAGAAGCAAATGCTTTTGGCTCTCAAACGAGGCTTCGGGCTCCCCAAAAATATCACACCTCAAGGGTGACAAACTCAAATGTCTACCGGCGCTATGAAAGAATGCAAGGGAGTGAAGGTAGCCAGCCAGAGAGTGCACTGGCTTGAACGTACACACCCCATCCAAAGGAAGAGACCCTTGTTGACTCAGCCACGCGGCATCAGGCAGCAACGGAAAACTGGTGGTGTTAAATCTGCTTGCTGATGTTTCAAGAAAAGAGAGAAACAACTGCAAAAGTGTATACAAACTCTCCAACTCTCAGTTGGTGATGACTACTTCAAATCATCAGACCAAACAACAGAAGTTCGAAGGATGCATTCAGCCCGTGGGTTGTCATAATGGGACCTGTGAGGAGGATATAAAAGTCCCACAAGTTCCCAGCTCCCTCCAAAGTCCCCAGATCTCTGTCCAGTTCCGTGGCGTCCAAACTCAGGGCTGGGCAAAGTTTCTCATGTTTGGCAAGGGGAATTCAGTCCCAGATAATCTTGTATTGCAATTAAAACCCATTCCCTGCAAGGAAGCATGGCAGGAAGCATTACATCCTTCTATAGCTACACCAGAAACTATCAGGTCACAGATCCACAGGTTTCATCTAGTGCCTCTACAGGCTGGTCAGCGATCTGCTTGCTATCACTAGAGAAAACTTTTACAGACTCATTACCTAAGACTAAAATCCATGTTTGTTAAATCTGCTATCTGTAAGTCATAAGTGTGAGCATACAAAATCACAGGACAGAAAGTTAAATCGGATGGCTCTAAAGTCTGCTCTCTTGCTCCCAGCAAAATTATACAAGACTAAGGAAGAAAGATCCTTTGGCCTCTTGCGTTAAGCGTGAAGTATAAATCTTGCCTTGTGTAGGGATAGCTGTTGTAGCACATAGTCTGATACATAGCCCCAGATAGATCCGACTTCTGAAATTCAAAGGAAAGAAAAAATAATTTACATAAGCACTCATGTGATAGTATCCAGCAGTAATAAATAAATAAGTAAATATGCGCTGCAGAACCAAAGGATAGTAATTCCTAATTA
Source organism: Crocuta crocuta (assembly GCF_008692635.1). Lineage (NCBI taxonomy): Eukaryota > Metazoa > Chordata > Mammalia > Carnivora > Hyaenidae > Crocuta > Crocuta crocuta. The sequence goes on from NW_027526906.1 coordinate 4,138, forward strand.
ATGTTCAGTTAATAGAGAATAAGGTCATTCCCCAAAGTGAATTTTTCTAACTAAAGCTTACCCTTTTACATTCCAAAAATATACTTAAAGATAATGATAACAATAAACTTTGAATAAAGTCTTTCTAGGATAAAGAGAACTCTGTCTCAAATTTCCTTTTATTCTTTATAGAAGTGTGAGGAGTTCCTTATATCCTATAAAGAGAGTTAGTGAAGTATAATCAAGCCTTTTTTTTTTAGTTCTTATTTAAATTCCAGTTAGTTAACATAAAGCATAATAGTACTTTCTGGTGTATACTTTAGCGACACAACACTTCCATTCAACACCTGGGGCTCATCACAAGTGTGCTCCTTAATCTCCATCACTTATTTAACCGTAGTCTTTTTTTCTTAATGACGGATTCAAAAAGTATTTATTGAGTGTCTACTCTGTGCCCTCTGATTAATATAAAACTTTATCTTTTCTACTTTATTTTAATTTTTTAATGTTTATATATGTGTCAGAGAGAGGATGCACAAGAGAGAAAGAGCATCGTAAGCAGGCTCTAGGTTCTGAGAGGTCAGCACAGGTGCTGAAACGGGGTTCAAACCCTGAAAGGGAACCGTGAGATCATGACCTGAGCCGAGGTCAGACACTCAACCGACTGAGCCACCCAGGCCACATATTTTACTTTAAATATTTATTTATTTATTTTGAGAGAGAGCACACATGTGAGTGGGGGAGGGGAGGGAGGGACACACAGGGAGGGGAGAGAGAGAGAGAGAGAGAGAGAGAGAGAGAGAGAGAATCCCCAGCAGGCTCCACATTCAGCACATAGCCTGACACAGGGCTTGATCCCACAAAAAGTCACAACCTGACCTGGAACCAAGAGTGGGTGGCCCAGTCGACTGAGACACAACCCAGGCGCCCCTAAACCTTCATTCGGATGCCATTCTATAACATAAAAACAAAGCTACCTGCCACTAAGGCATAAAAGGCTACTCTCTGCATTACATGGACCTATACTTCTGTCTTTGTTTAATTCTTTGTTGGGGACCGGGGTCGGGGGTGGGGGTCTTATAGAGATTGCGTGTGTGTATCGTCCTTCTCCACAGCCCTGCCCAGATGATAAAGTCCATGACAGCAGAGACCTACGTTGCTTTGTGCACTGAATCCTTGTGTACTATCCACAGAGAGTAGCATGTAGTAGTCGTAGTCTTCAATACTTTTTAAATGCCTTATGCTCATATAACATCATTACTTAACACATTTTAGATTTTAAATTGACATTCAGTTTGGCACATATTAGTTTCAGATATACAACAAAAACTGTTTGATAGTTGTATATATTGCTAAATGATCACCATATTTTTGCTTGATTCTTGACTTGCTTTTCATTCTCATTTGTTACTGCTAGACTACCAGCTGTCACCTCTCTCTACTGCTAGTGCTCTGCAGATGCCGTGCCTAATCCTAATTTACTGCTTCAGGTCTGCTTTGTTTCTGCTTTCCACAAGTATACTAATATTATGTCTAAAATAATATTTTTAAAGTTTAATTATTTTGAGAGAGAGACAGGTAGAGAGAGAGGGATAGACACAATCCCAAGCAGGCTCCACACTGTCAGCGTAGAGCCCGACACAGGGCTCGGTCTCACAAACTGTGAGATCATAACCTGAGCTGAGATCAAGAGTTGATCACTGAACCAACTGAGCCACCCAGGAAGCCCTCAAATAATAATTGTTAACAGAGGACCTTTGGCTAGGGACCCAAGGGGCTTAATTTGAATAGTGCATAGACTTCTTACTATCTACTTTGAATGATCACAGAGAAGTCTTTCTGTTTTTCTTGTTCTGAGCTGTGTTCCAAAAAGAAACTGTGGTAGAAAAACAAGTAGATGCCAGTAACTAGGGTTAAATATGTGATATGAAGATATAGTCTAGGTATAACTAATATTTAGTAATACCAAAAATTCTGTGTTGACATGTCCACTCCAAACCTCATCAGACATTATGCATTGAAAACCGTGGTTTCAAACACAGTGCAAGAATACTGCATTTTACATATAATCATTATTAAAAAGAAGTGTCCACTATGCAAATTGTAGAATAATATATGCTTGAGATAGATATTAATACCAAATATAAAAGATAAGTTCCCTGACTTTGTAAGACATCTTTTAACACACACACACACACACACACACACACATACACACAATTTAAAAAATGTATACTTATTTTTGAGAGAGAGAGAGAGTAGTTTCTTTAGACTCCCAGAATTTCTCCCCTTTGTAAGGTTCTGGACCTGTGTATCCAACTGCCTATTTGGATATCTCACAGAGACACTTCACTTGCTCAACATCAGGATCTTCCTTCCCTTAAACCTTGCCCCGAACCCAGGGTTTCAGTCTCAATGACTGCCACTCTCATCTATTCAGTTACATAAGCCAGGAGCTCATTTCTCATCCTTGAGACTTCCTTTCTCTCTCACCCTCCATGGCCAGCGCACCACCGCAAGCTCTAAATAGCCTGTCAGGCTGTCTCCATCTCTCCATTTCTACCACTATAAACTTAGACCAAGCTCCCATTCAGTCTCACTTCAGTTACTGTTATAGGTGTTCTTGAGCCTCCAATTCATTCCCCACTTTACAACCAGAGCCATCTTTTCAAAACACAAAGGTGATCAAGTCATGAGGGCTCCTCCCTCATCTCCATGCTAAAACACTCAATGGCTTTCCATCAGGCTTAAAATGAAGGCCACAATCCTTGATAGGATTTACAAAGCTCTGACCACCTGACCCTTCCCTTTCTCTTCATCCTCCTTTAGAAGACTCTGTCTTCTGTGCTTACAGAGCAGTCATATGGACTTTCTTTCAATTCCTCAGTCACACCATCCTCCCTCTCATCAATGTCCCCTTGTTATTCCCTCTGTCAAGAACCCTGTCATCTCCCCTCCCTTGCCTACTCCACTGATCCATTTCACCTATTTAAGTGCAACTCATTCTTCACCTCTCAGCTCAAGTCTTCTTGGCTTCAACACATCTTGACACACATTCCCATCCTCAACCACAGTGAAAGTTCCCAGTGTACCATGCACCTCCTCCTCGGTATCACTAACTGAAAATATTATGTATTTCTGTGATTACTTGGTTACTGTGTATCTCTTCCACACTAGACTATGGAAATGCCAAGGTTTTTGCTCACCACCACTTCTCTAGTGTCTAACACAGTAGGTTCTTAAAATCGCTTGAATGAGTAAATTACATCGAAGTTTGTCAATAAGGCAAATATTTTTACTCCTTAAAACCATGGTACTTAATGCTTATTTTATAATTATTTGGACAGGAAAAAATAGGAGTGATGCAGGATAAAGAGATGAGGCATCTACTCGTATTTATTTTGTCTCCTAAGTCATGTGGTTAAAGTACGGGCAACGTCCCTAGGTTACAATGACTTGATAGTAGCAAAGTTGCCATTTCTGGAGCACCTTTCTTCTCAAGGGCTCCCATCGCTTCCAGACAGATCTCAGTGTCACTCTAGGGTGGCTCTTCTACGAAAACGTGCTTTTGATCGAGCCTGGTAAGTATTCTATGAAAAGCTGCCAGGCCTTCTTGCAAACACTCAGTTCCTGTTAGGATCATCTCACTTTCTTAACACAACCCCCCAAATATCAGGGGCAACAAAAGTATCCACGTCATTGCATGAAGTTTGAGAAGGACCCATTTGGGGTGGTTGTGTTTAGCTAACATTTAAGGAGCACTTCCTTTGTGCTAGTCCCCAAGCTCACACATCATCACCTTTAATCAGACCCTCAGCTGGTCCCTTTCCCTCATTAACACAATCAATAAAGAAATTCTATGGGCATGCAGTGGGAGCCTGCCGTGATAACTAGCTGTGGCCAAGATAACCTGGCCACTCCAGAGGATGGGCAAGGGGGTTTTCAGCCCCCCCACAAGCAGGTGAAGCTTCAGCCCCACGTCGCTTACCCGCCGTGGTCAGCCCCTTCAATGCAGGCAGCACCTGCTTGCTCATGTCCTGCACCGCAGGGATGAGGGTTTCAAACATGCTCATGTTCACTTGGCTGGGTGCTGAGTCCTCCACGGGTCTTTCGTCCTCCTTCCTATGGAATTTGCGCAAAAGTCACTTTCCCAACCTCCAAGAGCCTCTTCTCGGAGCTTAGGATAGATCTTAAAAATAAACATTACCAAATCTCGATTTGTGTTTTCCTCTGCTAAACCTCCTCCACTTCCTCACGCTGTCCCTTCCCTCCCTGTGCCGTCTGCGAGTGGCTCCCACCGCAGGAACACCAAGAGCTGCGCTGGACCAGTATGGAAAACTCCAAGCGCGCGGGTCCACTGAGTAAGAGCGTGCTGCACCACCAAGAGGTAACCGGGACTGAGGGTGGGTAGGGCAGCCGCAGGGAGGGCGTGGTGCGTTGCTAGGACGTAACAAAGGCTTGCTGCGTCACTAAGGGGTCAACCTATGGCCTGGGCCCCGCCTCCTCTAATGGGTCGACCAAGTCACCAAGATGATTCTGAAGCTGCCAACAGAGAGGCTGGGCAGTGACTTAACTGTTATCTTAACTTTGTGTTCTCCTTCCCCTCTTACCCTGGGCAGCGAAGAGAATCGGTCGCTTTGGTAACCACCTGGGACCAACTTGAGAAAACCTTTTAAAAACCCTAGAAATGGACATTTGAGTCTGTGGATCGGTGTGACATTGAGCTGGAATTTGTTTCCTATACACTGCACGAATGTCAGCCTGCAGAATTGTGCTAATACCCTCCCCTCTGCTGATAATTTTCCCAAAGTGAACACACATGTAAACCCCACCCAGGCCAAGAAATAGAATCTTGTATCCATCCCTTACTCCTCACTTAATATTAGGAAAGTTACCCTACCTCCCTGAGATTCTCTGTGGAAACTTGAGAGTTAATACGACAAAGTCACACGAAGAGTTTCGCCAAAGTGTGTTCTGCAGCATACTGACTTTCTATGGCATAAATAAGAAGCAGAAACAAGAATGGAGGGAGGGAGAAGAAAGGAAGGAAAAGAATGGAAAAAAGAAAGAAAGAAAGAGAGAGGCAGAAAAGAGAAAAAAGAAAGAAAGAGGGAGAGGGAGGGATAAAGAGAAAGTGGAAGAGGTAGGAAGGAAGCAAGGAAGGAAGGAAGAAAGAGAGGAGAGGAGCATGGACGGGAGGAAGAATAGGAAGGAAAGCAGAAGAGAGGAAGGGAGGAGAGAAGGAAGAAAGAAGGTAGGAAGCAGAGCCTGCTTGGGATTCTCTCTCTCTCCCTCTTTCTCTGCCCTTCCCCTGATCAAGCACACGCGCTCTCTCTCTCCCTCTCTAAATGAATAAACTGAAAAAAAAAAAAAAAAAGGATCTAAAACCAAGAAGCGTTGGAAAGTCAAAGTGTACTTTAAAAATTCACAATCAATGGGCAAATCTACTCTAGAAATACCTTCGTAGGAAGGCACCATGTTAGAGAGCCACAGAGCGTCTCTTGGTTTATAGACCTAAGAGAGACAGTCTTTCCTCCAGCTTGGGATCAGATCACTTTCTTCTGATCATGTAATGAAGCAATTGGCTTATGATTAAAAAAGTACTCTTGTCTGAGAAATTCAACCAAATAATGAGACTGCACTCAACATTGAGAGGCTTACACTATGACAGGTACTTAGGAACTGAGACAGACTAAAAATACACCGGATACATATCTTCAATCCTTACTTCAGGGCTTCTGAAGAAGTGGACTTCCTTGGCTTTCTACCACATTAAGTTAGCTAAGATGGAACTGCATTTCCCAGGACACCCTTCCCTGTATGATCCTAGGCTTCTATACTAGGGTTAGTAAAAGGAGAAATTTGTGCGAGGTTTGAAAGGCAGAAGTAAAGCAGAAAACATTTTTATGCTCTAAAAGTCAGTGTAGAGCCAGGCGCTCATCTGCTGGCTCCCCGTGTAGAGGAGGGCCAACAGCCTGGCTGCAGCTCTCTGGCTCCCACCAGATCTCCTCCGTTAGCTCTCCTGAACCCTACACTAAGTGCATGTTCAACGGTGTGGCCATAGGCACCACCTTATTCTATAGATCACATACATCACTAAAGGTTCGATACAGTGACAGACAAATGCAAGTCCCAATCTGTATTCACAGGTTCTAGTTTGTCCTCATGGGTTCCAGCTTGTCCTTAACAATCCTAATCTGTGTTTACTCCCCCCATTTCATGACCATCTCTCCTCTCCGATTGGTGTCCTTGCTGACTTCAGGCCGAACACTAGACATAGACTGCTTCACCAGCCTCTGCGATTCTGTAAGGGCTAATGACCATAACAATCCACATTCTTCATCATTCAGAGGGCTTCGACTTCTCTAACTAAATCCTAAGTGCTACAGGGCCAGTTGTTAAAACTGAAATGTTTCAATGTAGATTCCAGGAAAACCTTGGTTTGTGAGTATAATTCATTCTGGAAACATGCTTGTAATCCAAATTGCTTGTATATCAAAGTGAATTTCAAGAACCATTGACTCAGTAGTGATCATGGGACACCCCGTGTCACGTACCACTTGTATGGCAAGACATTGCTTATCAAGTTACAATTTTTAATTTTTAATTTTTGATGTTTATTTATTTTTAGGGAGAGAAGCAGAGACACAGAGTCCGAAGCAGGCTCCAGGTTCTGAGGTGTCAGCACAGAGCCCAACAGCGGGCTCGAACCCACGAACCACAAGATCAATGACCTGAGCCAAAGTCAGACGCTTCACTGAGACACCTAGGTGTCCCTATCAAGTTAAAATTTCTTAGAAATGTTTGCTCATCTTGAGGAACACTCGCAGAACGAGTTACCCACAATCCAAGGTTTTATTGTATTCTCCTTCAGCTTTACTTAGATTTGACATCGTATAAATTAAGGGCTTGAGTACTGCAACTCTATTATACAGACATGTTACCTATTATGTTAGAAGGATGAAGACAATGTAATGGGAGTAAGAGAAGAGGAACATTACTTAAAACTATAGGATTTGTCTGAATGCAAGCAAAGAGATTTGGGGGTTATCTGGAAGATGCATGTGTTTCCTGAAGGCCTTGGAATCAGATGACGACCTAATCACTCACAGAGTATTCTATTCTCCCTATTTCATTACACGGCATAAAGGATCCATATGTCAGATGGCAACTGAAATCATAACAATTTCTGAGGGAGATGAAGGAAATCTACCAAATTATTAAACAGATGAGCACTGGCCATGAGAAGGCTGGCCACAGGATGATTAACGTCACTGACAGCGACAGCTGTTTATCAACTGTGACAGGTGACATGGCAAAGAGCCAAGACAGTTGAAAGAAAGGTGAATTTGTGTGACAAATGGGAATATTTTGAGCCTAAGCTATGAAAGGACCAACCAAGAAAGAAACACAGCAAACCTGTCAGACTATTTAAAAACAAGTCAAGTAATAGCACACGGTCACCATTCTGCCTGGACTATCAACAGGATAAAAGTCAGACAATAGGACTTTCTCATGCTTAATAGATGTGACTCAATAAATACTAAATATGGTAAGAATACTCACATATATAATAGTATCTGTTTGTGAACAGAAAGTTTATTTGCTGTAATCAGCTGACCTGCCCCTCTTATATAAACCTTTTTTAACTTTTTTCTATTTCACATGTGCTAAGATGACAGATTTGGCATTAAAACCTGAGTTAACAGCTAATGTTAGCATAATTTGTATGGCTGAAAAAAATATACTTCTGAGCTTCATTGTTCATGGATAAAAATAGGAATAATGATAACAAATACTATGAAAAGAAATTCCCATATTTTATTTTATTTCTGAAGTTTATTTATGTTGAGAGAAAGTGCATGAGTAGGGGAAGGGCAGAGAGAGGAGGAGAGAAACCCAGCAGGCTCTGCACTGTCAGTGCAGAGCCCGATGTGGGACTCGGATCCATGAACCATGAGATCATGATTTGAGCAGAAATCAGGAGTCAGACGCGTAACTGACTGAGACACCCAGGTGCCCTAATTACATAGTTCTTTTTTAAAAAGAAGTATTGATTTATCTTGAGAGAGAGAGAGAGAGAGAGAGCAAGCAAGAGGGGGAGCGAGGCAGAGAGGGAGTGAGAGAATCCCATGCAGGCTCCATACTTTCAGTGCAGAGCCCCATGTGGGGCATGACATGAGCCAAAATCAAGAGTCAGACGCTTAAGCGACTGAGCCACCCAGGTGCCCCCAATTCCCATATGTGAAAAGAAGCAATGGGAAAAATGAAAATGAGAAAGATGTTTTGGCTTCCAAAAATTCTAAACTTACAGTTACTTGTCCAATTTCACCGTTATATTATGTCATTCTCCACAGGCAAAACAAAACGTATATTCTGCAAAGGAATATTATTCTTTAAATGAAGAACACAGTTCAATAAACAAATCCTGGACAGAACTGAAATGTAGATGACTTTAAACAATGTGTGTTAAGTAGGTTAGCCAGCTCACCTCCCACAGTACACAAAGATTAATTTAAAATGGATTTTAGAACTAAATCTAGAAGGAAAAGGTATTAAGCTTCCAAAATAAAATACAAGAGAGAAATCGTGTGATCTTCAGGTTAAGTAAATATTTCTTAGGACATGAAAAAGCAACACTTATAGAAGCTCAATAGGTGATAAATGGGACTTCATATAATTTGAGAGTTTTTCTTCAAAAAAAAAACCATTAGGAAANTTCACATGTGCTAAGATGACAGATTTGGCATTAAAACCTGAGTTAACAGCTAATGTTAGCATAATTTGTATGGCTGAAAAAAATATACTTCTGAGCTTCATTGTTCATGGATAAAAATAGGAATAATGATAACAAATACTATGAAAAGAAATTCCCATATTTTATTTTATTTCTGAAGTTTATTTATGTTGAGAGAAAGTGCATGAGTAGGGGAAGGGCAGAGAGAGGAGGAGAGAAACCCAGCAGGCTCTGCACTGTCAGTGCAGAGCCCGATGTGGGACTCGGATCCATGAACCATGAGATCATGATTTGAGCAGAAATCAGGAGTCAGACGCGTAACTGACTGAGACACCCAGGTGCCCTAATTACATAGTTCTTTTTTAAAAAGAAGTATTGATTTATCTTGAGAGAGAGAGAGAGAGAGAGCAAGCAAGAGGGGGAGCGAGGCAGAGAGGGAGTGAGAGAATCCCATGCAGGCTCCATACTTTCAGTGCAGAGCCCCATGTGGGGCATGACATGAGCCAAAATCAAGAGTCAGACGCTTAAGCGACTGAGCCACCCAGGTGCCCCCAATTCCCATATGTGAAAAGAAGCAATGGGAAAAATGAAAATGAGAAAGATGTTTTGGCTTCCAAAAATTCTAAACTTACAGTTACTTGTCCAATTTCACCGTTATATTATGTCATTCTCCACAGGCAAAACAAAACGTATATTCTGCAAAGGAATATTATTCTTTAAATGAAGAACACAGTTCAATAAACAAATCCTGGACAGAACTGAAATGTAGATGACTTTAAACAATGTGTGTTAAGTAGGTTAGCCAGCTCACCTCCCACAGTACACAAAGATTAATTTAAAATGGATTTTAGAACTAAATCTAGAAGGAAAAGGTATTAAGCTTCCAAAATAAAATACAAGAGAGAAATCGTGTGATCTTCAGGTTAAGTAAATATTTCTTAGGACATAAAAAGCAACACTTATAGAAGCTCAATAGGTGATAAATGGGACTTCATATAATTTGAGAGTTTTTCTTCAAAAAAAAAACCATTAGGAAATGAAAAAGAAAGACACAGGACAGGAAAAATATTCACATTACAAACATCTGGCAACTGACATACAGAATATACTTTTTCCCCTTCAGTTTTTATTTAAACCCCAGTTAGTTAGCATACAGTGTAATATGAGTTTCAGATATAGAATTTAGTGATTCAACACTTCCATAGAACCCCTGGTGCTCATCATGACAAGTACCCTCTTGAATCCCCATTACCTACTTAACATATCCCCCAGCCACCTCCCCTCTAGTAACCATCGGTTTGTTCCCTATCCTTGAAACNGTTTTTAAGGAACAACCCCAGAGTTCTGAGGAAGCAAGCTTCAATAAATAATTCCCAAGTATACTAAAACATTAAGAAGTGACCAGAGAATTTTACAGGAGTCTGGAAACAACTGCCACAATTCATGAACTTAACATTACCCAAATTGAAACGCAGATAGAAAAATGGATAAAAAGACCCTAAGAAATGTGTTCCTGTGGAGCTCACTTGGTTAAGCTTCTGACTTCAGCTCAGGTCCTGATCTCATGACTCATGAGTTCAAGCCCAGCATTAGGCTCTCTGTTCTCAGTGCAAGCACACTTCAGATCCTCTGTCTCCCTCTCTCTGCCCCTCGCTTGCTCATACTCTCTCTCTGTCTCTCTCTCCCCTTCTGTCTTTCAAAAATAAATAAACATTAAAAACAAAGCACCTAAGAGAGTAAGAGACATGTGAGACAAATGAAGTTCTATGAATAGAGAGCAGAAAAAATAAGAAAGGTAGAGTCATTTGAGAAATGATGGCTGAGAAGTTACCAAGCTGATGAACAATATTAATCATAGATTCAAGATTAGTGATCCCTTACAGAAATGCTGAGGCATAGGAGCACATGTACCCCAATGTTCATAGCAGCACTCTCCACAATAGCTAAAACATGGAAAGAGCCGAAGTGTCCATCAACAGATGAATGGATCAAGAAGATGTGGTTTATCTATACCATGGAATACTACATGGCAATGAGAAACAATGAAATCTGGCCACGTGTAGCAACATGGATGGACCTTGAGCGTGTTATGCTGAGCGAAATAAGTCAGGCAGAGAAGGACAAATATCATATGTTTGCACGTATAGGAGGATTAGGAGGAACTTGACGGAGGAACAAGGGGGAGAAGAAGGGCGGAAATGGTAGGGGAAAGGGAGAGAGGCAAACCATGAGAGACTCTTGAATGCTGACAAAAACTGAGGACTGATGGATGTGGGGGGGAGGGGGGGATGGGCATGGAGGAGGGCACTTTGGGGATGAGCACTAGATGTTATATGGAAACCAACTTCACAATAAACTATTTGTAAAAAAAAAAAA
>NW_027526906.1:15301-16018 GCF_008692635.1 Crocuta crocuta
AAAGATTAGTGATCCCAAACGGAAACTTTACCTAAAGGAAACTACTTCTATGTTCATCGTAGTCAAAAAAGTGAAACTAAAGATGAAAGGATAATCTTAAAAACATCCACAGAAAAAGACAATGACAAGAAATACCACTGACTTCACCACAAAAGCATGAAAGCACAAGGCAATGAAGTGATAGCTTTAAAGATATGAAATAAAAAACGACAAAGCTAGAATATGATAGTCAGGAAATATCATTTAACATTAAAGACAAACTTTTAAAAATTACTCAGACAAATAAAGTCAGGAGAAAAGTTGAGAATGCACTTCAGATGAAAGAAAAATGATCCTAAATGTAACAGGAAAGCACAGGAAAGAATGAGCAGCTCTACGGATGGTATATTAAAGAATAAAAATAAAAGTTTATTAACTATAATGAGCAACAAAAACATCATATGAAGCTTACAGCGTGTAGAAATAAAATATGTGACAAGAAAGTCAAAATAAGGCATCATATAACGAAGGAATCGCTGAGAAATGGGAGAAAAATGAGGTAAGCCCAACTATTACCCCAGCCGAATGCCTAACGACATTTTCAGGACACAGTGCTGAGAGAGAGGACACACACACACATACACACACACACACACACACACACACACAGAGCTGCTGAGAGATACTNAAGATAAATGGATAAATAAATTGTGGTGTATTCACACAATGCAATGTGAC
>NW_027526907.1:0-7221 GCF_008692635.1 Crocuta crocuta
AAGTCCAAAATAGTATCCCAGTGCCAGAAAATAGGCAGCCATAAATAAAAATACTTTGGAACCAAAGGTCTATGTGTGTTGTCAGTGAGATCCTCTGGAGATAATGAATAGGGCTTTCATTGGTTACTTCTTTCACTTCCTCTTTCCATTGATAAACACTTAGATGTAGCCTGATGCTCAACCTACCTTAAGGTCCTATATCAAGGGAACCAAGGGACAGGATCTGTGTATATCCTGTCCTTGTCTGTGGCATATGTCTGAGGCTTCAGAATCACAAAGCATCCTGGTAGAAAAGCCTAAAGAAAAGCAGTCATCAAGTGTCAGCGAATAGAAAGCAACGATCAATGTCTCATAGAACCACTTGGCTGGAATCTTGTGAGTACTACCCAAAAGTCCTTATATGGAATCACCAGATTGGTTACCTTCTATTCAAGGAGAGTAGAAAGCAAGGTGAGGAAGGTGGGGGGAAAGTCGATGCTTTCTACAGCTCTTAAAGGAAAAATCTGTTTTTTAAAGATCTGAAGGAGAAAAAAATAATTTTCTGCCTCTAGTCCCAAATTTCTCAAAGCCTCTGTCTATTGGTCCTATGGTTGCTTTATTGGATTAAAGTATAACTCTTTTCTCAGAGTTAACTTAAATTCCCTCTGAGCACATTACTTCCATGTCCTTCCACACCGTGCATATGGGAGACACTGCTGGTCTACCTACATGGAACAAGGCTCCAAATCTGTGTCTGTGAAATAACTGAGCTCTTTCTAAAACAGGGTTCAGACCAACCAAGGACACTTGGTCCTGGGTTCTCTGCCAAAGGTATCACAATGGGGCCTGATTTCCCTGCCTGTTCAGTTGACATTGTTTTGAAAAAGTTGAAGGGCACAGAAGCGGCAAATTCAGGAGCCCACGAAAGCAACCTACAGGGCTGACCACAAGTCTTCTTTGCTTTTCTGTGGCTGGAGAAAGAATTCTCTTCTCCTAACTTACTATCTCCCGAAAGGTTCAGGCTCAGCAACCAGAAGCACTTAGTTATGGGAGTGAAAGGACAATGGGCAGGAGCAGGATCACTGGTTCCCTGGTGTCTCAGGCCAGGGAGTTGTGACATTGAGTTGTGATATCCCAAAGCCACAAGAGAAACAGGAGCTGGGGGTGGTGCAGGGGATCTTGCATAACCTACATCTTGCATAAACCAGACTCAGAAGTCCTCTGAAAGCTTCACCCTTTACCTCAGTAACAGTTTGTCATTTACTGAAATCCCCACATCCCCTCCCAAGATGTCAGAACTTCGGAGGTGGAGACAGTCCATGTGTGCCCAACATGATCAAGTGAGTGAATTGAATCGGGTCTACCTTGTGAATTTACAGGGCTGAAGTTCTCCCTGCAGGTGGGCACTTTAGTGTCATGGAGGGACCTGCCCCCAGTAATTTCCTGAAGGCTGCTCTACATGGCAGTGTGGGCTCCTGAGCCCTTTACCTTGCCTTGGAGCCCAACAAACTTGCATGAGCATGCAGTAAATAGGTGGATGTGGAAGAAGATACATCCCTGGCCCAACAGGAGACACTCACATTCCACCAGGACAGGGAAGTAGAACTAGGGGGCTGCAGGGGGGCACCCACGGGCCAGTGTCCTGGGCAAGTCCTATCTCACACATGCCTCTAGTGGCTTAGCTGTGACTGAGTTGGACCCAGAGGGCCTGAAACTCCCCTGGGAACCAGGAGATAACTCCAACATTCACAGTGCACAGGAAGCTGCCACATGCCAATTCCTTTTTCCCATAGGGAGATACACAGACTGGCACTTTGTAAGTGGCAGCAATGAGGATGTGCTTTTGGGGTTAAAGTTGCACAGAAGGCAAGCTGTGATTCAAGGAGAAAAATATGTGTCTTCCTGTTTGATGGGTAGATAAGCACGTTTAAAATCAGGTAATGACAATAACAAAAATCAGAGCCCCACTCTGTGCTAGTTATCAGACCAGCACTGGAGCCCCTGCGATGAATGGAACATGCTTCTTTGGACCAAGAAGCTAAAACTAGCTGGTATATAGATTTCCAGGGCACCACTATTTTCCTATATCATGGAGATTGTTTTCACCATCTTTGAAGAAAGAATTTGGTTTTTAAATAAATGTTATTCATTTTTGTCACTCAATGTAAAAGTTTTAAAAGTTTAAAACTCAAGGGGAGCCCTTTCTGCTGGTATATAGAATAATAGTTTCTTCCCTTAACCGAAAAATAATAGATTAAGGAACCAGTTCCGATAAGATCACAAACAAGATTGCTTGAAAAACCTGCCAATGCAAACACCAAGAAATTCTATTACATACAATAAACATGCTTTTAAATGTGAAGCTGGGAATGGAGGCAGAAAAAGATATTCAAAGGCACCCAGAGAAAAAAGACTTGGTGTAAGAGGACACTGACCGCTGCTCGGTGTGGTGGGGAAAATGCCCACTTCCTCGTTAATGCCTGTGAAGGTCAGGAGCATGGACTCGAGGGAACAGGAGATAAGCAGCCTTGTTGTCAACTTGGATTGTTTTAAAATGCTCTGGCGAAAAAAAAAATGCTCTGAAGAAAACTAGTCTCTCTGTACCAGAAGACAGTGAGGAAGCTTGACTATATTTGTTGGGGGTTATGGATGAAAAAGAAGTGTCCCCTAAGAATTTGTAAGCGTGAGTCTGTGTTATGGATCAAATTCTACAAAGTACTTGGCCCAGCAACCTTAAGACAATAAATTAATATAAAACTACATCGCGAGTTAGAAATAGTCCTGGGCTATCTCACAGGGCACATCCAAACCTCGGGACAGACAAGCCCTCAACCAGACCACTTGTGACTTTGACATGTGTCTCCACAGAAAACAGACCCAAAACCCCGAAATTAAAACTTCATTTAGAAAGAATCAGCAAAAAGGACAAATACCATATGAAAACTTCTTACAACTTCAGGTAATATGAATATGAAGCCATCAATATTTTAGAGTTTATTTTAGGCACAGCCAGAAGAGAATTGTATGTTCAAGAAGTAAATACCCTGAACAAGCCTGCAGTTATAGAACGTCTTTTTTTTTTTTTACAAATAGTTTATTGTCAAATTAGTTTCCACATAACACCCAGTGCTCATCCACACGAGTGCCCTCCTCCATGCCCATCCCCCCTCCCCCCTACATCCATCAGTTCTCAGTTTTTGTCAGCATTCAAGAGTCTCTCACGGTTTGCCTCTCTCTGTTTTAAAAAGCTATACCAAATATTTTTCAAATATGTCTTTTATTCAATGTGGGGCTGGAACCCACCACCCTCGAGATCATGACCTGACCTAAAATCAAGAGGCAGATCCTCAACCGAAAGAACCACCTATGTTACATACATGAAATTTTTAAAAAATATTTCAACGAATTCCTGTAAACATTCTCCTAGATTCAACAACGAATGAGATTTCACCACATGTATTCCCCACCCTGTCCCTCTATTTACAAATAAATGTATACTATTTTAAAGAAACATCAGAATGTAAATTGAGGCCACTGTGACACTTCACCCCCTACATATTTCAGTTGATACTTCCTAAAAGTAAGGACATACTCCTCTTTTATTATAACATGAATAAGCATGCAATCTATGTTCATATTTTCTCAACGTGCCCAATAATGTCCCGTAAGGTTGCTTTTGTTCTATTCAGAATTCAATGAAGATCCTTGCATTCCACTTTATTATGTCTCTTTTGTCTCTTATCATCTGGATCAGTTCCCCAGCTCAAACCATTTCGCTCCCTTTTGTTGTCTATTTCCCTAATACTGATTCTTTTGAAAAATCCAAACCAGTTATCTCACAGAACATCCCAAATTCTCGTTGTGTCCAATAGTTCTTCATGAGGAAATTTAGGTTAGACATTGGTCCTAGAAAATGACGCAGGTGATGCCTATGAGATCTGGCTGCACCACAACTGGCACATAATCCAGGTCATTCTCTCTCAGAAATGCCGATTGACACTTGATGGAGGTGATTGGCTCCCCATCTCTTCATTAGAAGGTACATGTTCCCCTCTCTAATCTGCTGTGAGTGGATACTTTGAAACTGTGTGAATATCCCACTTCTCTCAGCATAACATCCAAAGGCAGTTAGCATCCACGGGTGCTGTTTTATAGCTATCATTCCTTTTACATTTACTAGCTGCATTCTTCCATAAAGANATTTTCAAATCTGAAAGGCACAGCAGAGAACAGCCTATCTCACAGTCAAGCAGCAAGCAAGGGAGCCTGGGTTAAACAAGGCTATCTCTGCCAAATACCACTCAAGGGGATCAACAGCAGGGGATTCTGATAAATAAATGCTTAGTTCACAGCCAAGTCTCTAGGAGTATTCACTATCATCAGCTGCCATCTATTTCTGGGTGTCATCTCTGCCACAGGAGAAGGTTGCAGAGGCTGCATTCAGGATGAGGCTGTGTCCCGGGGAGTCATGGGCTACGGCACTGTCGTGCCCTGAATCCTTAAGACCCATGCTCATGGTATGGTGATGTCTCTGATTTAATGCCACTGTGGGCGTAAGCATTGCATTCTCCAGCATTGCCACAGGTGAAGGGAGCCATACCAAATAGGATGGCTCTCCCAGGGAGCCGCTTAGGAGGAGAACTGAGGGGCCAAGTTTCTAATAGGGTCTCAGGTATTTAAAAAAACACCCTGATTAGGGTTTGCTTGCACTACCGAAGCATTTATCACAAATTCTCTGTAAAGCTGGGTGGTCCTGAGAGATGCACCTCACAAATGATTCTGTGGTGCTCTCCTTCAAGGCATGAGCTTCCATCATCGAACAGAACAACTGGAGGCACACGCATAATACTGGTTTAAAGAAAATTTAGTGATATGCTCCTGGCAGTTGAATGTTTGGCCTTCTTTCACCAGAGATTGGTGTGAGCTCCATAAACCCATCAGCCAATTGGGATTGAAATTAGGGCAGTGTAATGGCCTGTTCCTAGGGGTCAGGATGCTGGTGATCATTTGGGCAGGGCTGGTGTCCTGTAAGCATTTGTTCCATTGGTCCCATTTAAGAGATAGAGCTTGAATCGCTGGCTAGGATCCACATGAGGCATCCTTTGGGGTGAGCCAGTCCCCTAACTCTGGATGCAGTTCCAGGCGAGTGGCTGTGCAGTTGCAGAACCTTTCTAGTGTTGCCTCTCTGGGATCCAGGGGAAGTCCCGTGACCCAGATGGCATGACACACCAGGCACAGAGTAAGACCAGCAGCAGCAAACGTCTGCATGCTATAGTTTCATACCTGTGCACTGACTGCTCCTTGTAGTGAAATACTATAGGGTCGTTGTGCGACAGCCACTTGCTGCTAACCTTGCAACACAATGTCACCTAATGTTTCTTGTGTCAGCCAAACTGAGGCCCTTACTTGCTTTTAGGGTTCCACACCTGTTGGAAGGTGTGGTTAGGAAAACCACTGAAGACACTGAGCTGGTTGTCAGCACAGAGGCCAAGGAGGGGCTTGAACCAATGAAACACAAGATCATGACCTGAGCCAAATTCAGAAGCTTAAGGGACTGAGCTACCCAGGTGGCCCATAGGTCATTGTCTTTCTAATGAACTCCCTACAACCTAGGGGTCATCACTCACCACCTGTCCCACATTGGGCCATAATTGAATATTGGAAGGTGAGATGATTTACATTTGAAATCAGAAAGGAGACTCAAAATGTTGAGAAATATGTAAATAATTTCCTCCCATAAGGTGAAAGCATCAGATTCTCATGATAACAATCAGGCAGCAGGGCCAGACAAGCCCAGCTGGTGTGAGGAGAGCAGTGGCCATATGGTCAAGAGTTTAAAGTGTCCCTGCTTCAATGAAGTCCATTTAGGAGTCCATGTATGATTGCCCTGTCACTTAACGAGCAAAGACTTTAAAAAGACCACTGTGGCATTCAATAATGCCAGATGCCTGTGGTGGTACAGGAGGTAAAAGTTCCATTGGACGTCCTGCAAGAGAGCCCAGGACAGTAGGATGAGAACCTTGAACTGAGTCAGTGGTATCAGGAGGGCTGAATGGAGACAGAACCTACGTAGAAAAGAAAGATTATCTGCTCTATGGAGATGTTCCTTGTGGGTGTAGCAAGCAGTAGGCTGGTAAAAGTATCCACACACATAATAATGAAGTGGGTAGTGCCACTGACAGAGGAAGTGGCCCTATGAAATCAAACTGTCAGTGGCTGAAAAGGCAGTCCCTTCCCTGAACTGGAGCTTGACCTGACAGTTTCCAGTGTTTGGCTTGGGAGTATAGTTTGCAATTCAAAACAATGCACTTTGTAAGGGCTGTCATAAGTATACTGTCCTTCAGTGGGCCCAGACCAGTGTGGCAGCAGCTCCCCCACGACCTGAAGAGACACGGGAGCAGTAAGGAGAGAGGGAGAGGTGACTAAGAAAGGCCAAAATGGTGGCACTGTGACCCGCCTATTGAGGGGACCAGGAGTGGTGGTGGTGAGTGGGGGTGGTTTTAAGATGGAGGGTGGAGCCTGCAAAGCTGTTGGTAGAGTCAAAAGTTGAGCACCTTAATTGGACAACTTAGAAGAAATGGACAAATTCTTAAACACACACTCACTACCAAAATTCACACGGGAAGAAATAGAAAACCTGAACAGACCCATAACGAGTGAAGAAATCGAATCAGTAATCAAAAATCTCCCAACAAATAAGAGCCCTGGACCTGATGGTTTCCCTGGAGAATTCTACCAGACATTTAAAACAGAATTAATCCCAATTCTTCTCAAGCTATTCCAAAAAATAGAAATCGAAGGAAAACTCCCGGACTCATTTTATGAAGCCAGCATCACTCTGATTCCCAAGCCAGACAGAGATCCAGCAAAAAAAGAGAACTACAGGCCAATATCCTTGATGAATACGGATGCAAAAATCCTCAACAAGATCCTTGCAAATCGAATCCAGCAGCATATCAAAAGAATCATCCACCAAGATCAAGTGGGATTCATTCCTGGGTTACAGGGCTGGTTCAACATTCGCAAAACAATCAATGTGATACATCATATCAATAAAAGAAAAGATAAAAATCATATGATCCTGTCAATAGATGCAGAAAAAGCATTTGACAAAATACAGCATCCCTTCTTAATAAAGACTCTAGAGAAAGTTGGGATAGAAGGAACCTACTTAAACATCATCAAAGCCATCTATGAGAAGCCTTCAGCTAACATCATCCTCAACGGGGAAAAACTGAGAGC
>NW_027526907.1:7562-16542 GCF_008692635.1 Crocuta crocuta
CAGGCAGAGAAGGACAAATATCATATGTTTGCACGTATAGGAGGATTAGGAGGAACTTGACGGAGGAACAAGGGGGAGAAGAAGGGCAGAAATGGTGGGGGAAAGGGAGAGAAGCAAACCATGAGAGACTTTTGAATGCTGACAAAAACTGAGGCCTGATGGATGTGGGGGGAGGGGGGATGGGCATGGAGGAGGACACTTGTGGGGATGAGCACTGAGTGTTATGTGGAAACTAATTTGACAATAAACTATTTAAAAAAAAAAAAAAAGTTGAGCACCTCAAATTGCTGGCGACCTGTATTGGGGAAAGGCATCCACTTAGTGGTTAAGTACAGTCTGAGGTGTGGTCATTTGTATGTGCTGAAAAGGGAGTAGGTAATCTTAACTATGACTGGTTCAGAAAATGGAATAAAGTCCAGTAGGGGTTCAGCACAGGACATGGTGGAGAAGATGATAGTAGATGAAAAGGGATCTCCATCAGGAACTAGATTCTCTCTTCCTTGAGGCTATCTTTGGAATCACTGGTGAAATGGGGCGCCTGGGTGGCTTAGTCGGTTAAGCGTCCGACTTTCGCTTAGGTCATGATCTCACGGTTCGTGGGTTCGAGCCCCGCGTCGGGCTCTGTGCTGACTGCCAGCTCAGAGCCTGGAGCCTGTTTCAGTCTATGACTCCCTCTCTCTCTGACCCTCCCCTGCTTCTGCTGTTTCTCTCTCTCTCCTAGAAATAAATAAAAAACATTAAAAAAAAGAAAGGAATCACTGGTGAAATCATATTTCTCTATATTTGGAAAAAAATGCCATTTTAAAAGTATCCCATACTTCTATCCAAACCTAGAACAATTCTAAAAGGGCACAGGGAGAACATACATCCCATTTAAGAGGAAGAGGTAGCACCAACAGGTATGGCAGGCCATACCTGCCAAATATGGCTTCCCTGGCCCCTCTGGATTTTCCACCATTGGAGTCACTTGTTGAAGTTACGACTATGTTTCCATGGCCCTAGGGAAGCCATCCTGCCAGACTGGTAACTTGTTAATTTTGTTTTTAAATAACATCTATGAATCTACAGATGCTAAAAAAAATGTGTGTAGTGGGTCTGGGTGTGCCTGAAACAGGCTACATATCTCTGAAACATCAACTAAACTGGAACATTCTGGGTGGAAATGAAATAGTGTATTATAAACATTAATAGATATATCAAAAGGAAAAATGGAAAACTCATTTGGATTTTTTATAAGAATTTATTTTCTAAAGTGAGTTTAGATTCACAGAAAAATTGAAAGGATGGTACAGAGATTCTTCATATAGCCCCTCCTCGCATATGCCTACCTTCCCCATCACCAATATTCCCCACCAAAGACTGAGTTCCAGTTCAAGATGGCAATGCAAGAAGTCCTGAATTCGACCTCTTCTCATGAACTTGCTGAGTCTATTGTTACACATGAAACAATTTCCTTTAAAAAACGTAAAGGCTGGCTGAGTGACAGCTACACTTTGGGCAAATGGAAAGACCACAGTGAAGTATGTAGAGAGACTGGGACACAATCTCACCAAAAAAATACTACTTTTGGTGCTGCAACCCACAGGAGGGAGGGAACTCAAAACCCAGAGTTTCTCCCT
Source organism: Crocuta crocuta (assembly GCF_008692635.1). Taxonomy (NCBI): domain Eukaryota; kingdom Metazoa; phylum Chordata; class Mammalia; order Carnivora; family Hyaenidae; genus Crocuta; species Crocuta crocuta. Next base: position 9,182 of record NW_027526907.1, read on the forward strand.
GAGGAGTAAAGTGTTCAAACCCCACGTTGAGCACCCCAACTTTTAAGGCATACACCTGAGAAATGAGTCTCCAAAACATCTCACTTTGAAAACCAAGGAAGCTCATGTCCCACGATCCACAAGACTATATATAGCAAACTGAGACACCTCTTAAGGGGCTCATGAGTTCAGACTTCCCCAATCCAGTGCTCAGCACAGAGGCAGTTGACCACTCCCAGACTTAAAGGAGGATCCTCCTTGAAGGAGGATCACCTGCTCAATAACAGCAAAGAGCAAGTAATCGCGAAGATTGTGCACTGCTGATGGGAAGGTAAATTGGTGTAGCAAGTATGAAAACAGTATGGTGATTTCTCAAATATCCAGCAAATCCAGTTTTGTATGTTTAATGAAGACAATGAAAACACTAATTCCAAAAATGTATATATGCACCCCCATGTCACTGCAGCATTATTTACAATAGCCAAGATATGGTAACAATCTAAGTGTTCTTCAATGAATAAAATGATCAGGGATTTGTGGTATACATATAAGTTGAAATATTATTCAGCCATTAAATAAAAGAGGGGTGCCTAGGAGGCTCAGTAGTTTTAATGTTAAACTTTGGCTCAAGTCAAGATCTCATGGTTCATGAGTTCGAGTCCCACATTTGGCTCGCTGCTATCAGCGCTGGGCCGTCTTCAGAGCTTATGTTCCCCTCCCCGCCGTCCTTCTCCCCTTTCCGAGATCATAGGCATGTGCCCACGCACATATGGAGCCTTTCTCTTTGTCAAAAATAAGCAAACATTAAAAACAAAACATAGGGCACCTTGGTGGCTCAGTCGGTTATAAGCAGCTGACTTCAGCTCAGGTCATGATCTCATAGTTCAAGAGTTGAAGCCCCACATCGGGCTCTGTGCTCACAGCTCAGAGCCTGGAGCCTGCCTTGAACTCTGTGTCTCCTTCCCTCTATGTCCCTTCTTTCTTTGTGCTCTGTCTCTGTCTGTATCTCACTCTCCCTCTCTCTCAAAAATAAATAAACATAAGAAAAAAACCCAACCCATGAACAGAAAAGGAAAAGGGGCACCTATCTAGCTCAGTTGGTAGAGCATGTGACTCTTGATCTCAGGTTATGAATTCAAATCCCACAATGGATGTAGAAATTACTTAAAAAAAAAAAAGAAATCTTGTGATAAGCAACAACATGGATGGACCTCAAAGGCATTATGCTAGCTGAAGTAAATATGACAGAGAAAGGCAAACACTGTATGATCTCTCTTCTATGTGAAGTCCAGAAAAAGTATATATGTATTTTTAAAAGTAAGCTCATAGATACAAAATACAGGTTGGTGGTTGTCAGAGGTGAAGGGAAGGTGTTAGGAGAAATGAGTAAACTGTTTTGGTTACATCAAATGAATTTTAAAAAATATCCTCCCCTCCAAAAATAAATAAAATAAGACAGCTCTTGTAAAATACTGCATATCTTCAAAAAGGTAGAGGAAACTGTGAACTTGGTGGCAGAGGTATGTAAGATATAGAAAGATCCAATTAAACTTCTAGAGATTAAAAAAAAAAACAGAAAGCAAGAAAGCTAGAAAGTAAGCAAGAAGCAAGCAAGCAAACAAGAAAGAAAGAAAGTGTCGAATATGAACAACACCCTGATCAGGATAAAAGGGAGACTGGACACAGCTGAAGAGAAGATTAGTACATTTGGAGATGTAACAAAAAGAAAATATTCAAAATAAAACATAGAAGATTAGGGGAAAAATAGAATGAAGTATCATTAAACTGTGGGACATTGTGGGGATGCCTGAGTTACCCATTCGGTTAAGTGTCCAACTTCAGCTCAGATCATGATCTCACAACTTGTAAGTTTGAGCCCTGCGTTGGGCTCTGTGCTGACAGCTGGGAGCCTGGGGTCTGCTTCACATTCTGTCTCTCTCTCTCTCTCTGCCCTTCCCCACTCACATTCTGATTCTCCTTCAAAAATAAATAAACATTTTCAAAATTTAAAAAAACACTGTGGGACATCATGCAGTCTAACAGATGTGTAGTGGGAGTCTCAAAATGGAGGAGAAAGATGGAGGGGTGGAATAAACTTAAAGCAATGACCAAAATTTTCCTAATTGGATGAAAGGTATAAACTTACAGATCCAAGGAGGGCCAATAAATCCCAAGCAAAAGAAACATAAGATATAACACATGAATGCACATCAAAATGAGATTGTTTAGGGCCAGAAACAAAAGAAAATATTAAAATCTGTCCAAGAAACAAGATGCAGTACAGAGAAACAGAGATGAACTAGAGTACATGGAGCAACATCTTGAAAGTACTGAAAGACAAAAACGTGCACCTAGAATTCCAGACCCAAAGAAAAGTTTCCAAAAATGAAATCAAAATAAAAACACTTGTAGACACAGAAACGGTGAATTACCAACAGACCAATTGAAGAAATGGGGAAACAGAAAAGCAACTTCTTCAGGTAAATTATAATCAGTTGGAAATGTAGGTCTGCACAAAGAATGAGGAGCACTAGAAAGAGTAAATATGTGGGTAAATATAAAAGGCAATTTCTCATAATTTTAAAATATCTTTAAAATAAGGGTGTCTGTCTGGAAAGCAGTGTGGAGATTCCGCAAAATATTAACAATAGAACTCCCCTATGACTCAGTAATATCACTACCAGGAATTTACCCAAGGGATAAAGGAGTACTAATCCATAGGGGCACCTGTACCCCAATGTTTATAGCAGCACTATCAACAATAGCCAAATCATGGAAAGAGCCTAAATGTCCATCAACTGATGAGTGCATCAAGAAGATGTGGTTTATATATACAATGGAATACTACTTGGCATTGACAAAGAATGACATTTGGCCATTTGCAGCAACGTGTATGGAACTGGAGGATATTATGCTAAGTGAAATAAGTCAGTCAGAGAAAAGACAGATACCATATGTTTTCACTCATATGTGGATCTTGAGAAACTTAACAGAAGACTATGGGGAAGGGAAAGGGGGGAAATTAGAGAGAGAGGGAGGCAAACCAGAAGAGACTCTCAAATAATGAGAGCAAACTGAGGTTTGATGGGGGGTGGGGGAGATGGGAAAGTGGGTGATGAGCATTGCAGAGGACACTTGTTGGGATGAGCACTGGATGTTGTATGGAAACCAACTTGATAACAAATTATATTAAAAACAATAATAATAAAGGTGTCTGTTTAAAGCAAATGATAACAACAATGTATTTCAGGGTCTATAATGTACATGGCAGTAAATATGAAGGGCCAGAAAACACAAAAGCTGGGTGGAAACAAAAGGAAATATGTTCTATAAACGTCTTTATGCCATATATGAATTAGTATAATGTTACATAGGTTAGATGACGATGCCTAAAAGATGTATACCCTGAACTCCAAAGCAATCATTAAAAAAACAAATATGTATCATCAATAAGCAGTTAAAGAAGATAAAATATCACATCAAAAGTATTCTTATTAATCCAATAAGGGTAGGACAAGAAAATCGTCAAAGAATAGACGGGACAAACAGAAAACAAATAGAAAAATGATAAATTTAAAAGCAACCATATCAATAATCACAGGAAATGAAAATTATCTAAACACACAATTTAAGACAGATATAGTCAGAAGCAAGCATTAACTTAATACTAAAATCAAAGACATTTCTACTAAAGAACAACTACAGTCTACATGCCAATATCCCTGACAAACATGGATTCAAAAATTCTACTAATCAAACCCAGTGATTGACAAAAATGGTAATATGTCATGACCAAGTAGGGTTTGTCCCAAGGATGCAAAATTGTTTTCACATTTGAAAATCAAACAGTGTAGTTCACAATTGTTATAGACTTAAAAAGAAAAATTTATGTAATAGTCTCAGTAAATGCAGAATAATAATTTGACAAAATTCCATATCCACTTATGCTAAAACTGTCATCAAAGTAAGAATAAAAGGGAAATTCATGTACCTAATAAAGGACAATACAGAAAGCCTACAGCTAATGTCATACTTGAAGATGAAAGACAGAAAGCTTCACTCCCAAAATTGGAAACAAGACAAGTAGGTTTGTTTTTACCACTACTGTTCAACATTGTACTGAAAGTCATAGCTAATGCAATAAGGCAAATGAAAGAAATAAATGTAGACAGATTGACAGAAAAGAAGTAGTATTGTTTTTTCTAAAGAAATCGATAAGAAACCTTGTAGAACTAATTAAGTGAAATTAGCAGGACTGCAGAATACAGATCAATACACAAAAAATCAGTTGTATCTCTACATACTAGGAACAATCAGAAATTGAATTTTTTAAATACCATTCATGAATAACACTTAAATATATATGTTTTTAAAAATCCCCACCAGAGTGTCACATTTGTTACCATTGATTAACTTGCATCAATACCTCATAATCACCCAAATTCATAGTTTATATTAGGTTTCTGTTGGTGCTGTCTGATATGTGCGTTTGGACAAATGTATAATGGCATATATCCATCATTATAGTATTATACAAGACTATCTAAACATAGTCTGTGCTGCACTTATTCTTCCCTCCCTCCCCCCACCCCCTGGGAACCACTGATCTTTTTACTGCCTCTATGGTTTTACCCTTTCCAAAATGTCAGATGATTATAATCCTACAGTATGAAGCCTTTTCAGATTGGCTTCTTTCACTTAGTAGGATGCACAAAAGTTCCCGCCATGTCTTTTCATGGTTTAATAGCTCATTTCTTTTTATTGCTGAACAATATTCCACTGTAACTCATTTAATCATTAAGACCAAAGAAAGTTCTCCAAAATTCTTTCAATTGCTTCAGTATGCTTTTGGGTACACCTCCATCTGTCCCTTCTCCTCTAGCCCCAATGTTCATCTCTTCTGACTTTAGGGGCATTAATTCCTGGAAAAGTTCAACGTATTGTAATTGCCACTCTAGAAATGGAGAGCAGTGTCCTAAAAAGGCGGTTGNATCAACAATAGCCAAATCATGGAAAGAGCCTAAATGTCCATCAACTGATGAGTGCATCAAGAAGATGTGGTTTATATATACAATGGAATACTACTTGCCATTGACAAAGAATGACATTTGGCCATTTGCAGCAACGTGTATGGAACTGGAGGATATTATGCTAAGTGAAATAAGTCAGTCAGAGAAAAGACAGATACCATATGTTTTCACTCATATGTGGATCTTGAGAAACTTAACAGAAGACTATGGGGAAGGGAAAGGGGGGAAATTAGAGAGAGAGGGAGGCAAACCAGAAGAGACTCTCAAATAATGAGAGCAAACTGAGGTTTGATGGGGGGTGGGGGAGATGGGAAAGTGGGTGATGAGCATTGCAGAGGACACTTGTTGGGATGAGCACTGGATGTTGTATGGAAACCAACTTGATAACAAATTATATTAAAAACAATAATAATAAAGGTGTCTGTTTAAAGCAAATGATAACAACAATGTATTTCAGGGTCTATAATGTACATGGCAGTAAATATGAAGGGCCAGAAAACACAAAAGCTGGGTGGAAACAAAAGGAAATATGTTCTATAAACGTCTTTATGCCATATATGAATTAGTATAATGTTACATAGGTTAGATGACGATGCCTAAAAGATGTATACCCTGAACTCCAAAGCAATCATTAAAAAAACAAATATGTATCATCAATAAGCAGTTAAAGAAGATAAAATATCACATCAAAAGTATTCTTATTAATCCAATAAGGGTAGGACAAGAAAATCGTCAAAGAATAGACGGGACAAACAGAAAACAAATAGAAAAATGATAAATTTAAAAGCAACCATATCAATAATCACAGGAAATGAAAATTATCTAAACACACAATTTAAGACAGATATAGTCAGAAGCAAGCATTAACTTAATACTAAAATCAAAGACATTTCTACTAAAGAACAACTACAGTCTACATGCCAATATCCCTGACAAACATGGATTCAAAAATTCTACTAATCAAACCCAGTGATTGACAAAAATGGTAATATGTCATGACCAAGTAGGGTTTGTCCCAAGGATGCAAAATTGTTTTCACATTTGAAAATCAAACAGTGTAGTTCACAATTGTTATAGACTTAAAAAGAAAAATTTATGTAATAGTCTCAGTAAATGCAGAATAATAATTTGACAAAATTCCATATCCACTTATGCTAAAACTGTCATCAAAGTAAGAATAAAAGGGAAATTCATGTACCTAATAAAGGACAATACAGAAAGCCTACAGCTAATGTCATACTTGAAGATGAAAGACAGAAAGCTTCACTCCCAAAATTGGAAACAAGACAAGTAGGTTTGTTTTTACCACTACTGTTCAACATTGTACTGAAAGTCATAGCTAATGCAATAAGGCAAATGAAAGAAATAAATGTAGACAGATTGACAGAAAAGAAGTAGTATTGTTTTTTCTAAAGAAATCGATAAGAAACCTTGTAGAACTAATTAAGTGAAATTAGCAGGACTGCAGAATACAGATCAATACACAAAAAATCAGTTGTATCTCTACATACTAGGAACAATCAGAAATTGAATTTTTTAAATACCATTCATGAATAACACTTAAATATATATGTTTTTAAAAATCCCCACCAGAGTGTCACATTTGTTACCATTGATTAACTTGCATCAATACCTCATAATCACCCAAATTCATAGTTTATATTAGGTTTCTGTTGGTGCTGTCTGATATGTGCGTTTGGACAAATGTATAATGGCATATATCCATCATTATAGTATTATACAAGACTATCTAAACATAGTCTGTGCTGCACTTATTCTTCCCTCCCTCCCCCCACCCCCTGGGAACCACTGATCTTTTTACTGCCTCTATGGTTTTACCCTTTCCAAAATGTCAGATGATTATAATCCTACAGTATGAAGCCTTTTCAGATTGGCTTCTTTCACTTAGTAGGATGCACAAAAGTTCCCGCCATGTCTTTTCATGGTTTAATAGCTCATTTCTTTTTATTGCTGAACAATATTCCATTGTAACTCATTTAATCATTAAGACCAAAGAAAGTTCTCCAAAATTCTTTCAATTGCTTCAGTATGCTTTTGGGTACACCTCCATCTGTCCCTTCTCCTCTAGCCCCAATGTTCATCTCTTCTGACTTTAGGGGCATTAATTCCTGGAAAAGTTCAACGTATTGTAATTGCCACTCTAGAAATGGAGAGCAGTGTCCTAAAAAGGCGGTTGTCACACTTGTTCTATGCATCCCAGAGCCCTTTTGTCAGAATAAAATGTACATGGAAGCCCAAAATAGAAGACAGGTAAATGTAAACCTGTCCCATCAAAATGAAAGAACAAGGAGGAGGGGGCAAGATGGCAGAGAAGTAAGGAGCTCCGTACTT
>NW_027526908.1:0-672 GCF_008692635.1 Crocuta crocuta
GCTGTCTTCTTTTTCCCTTTCCTTTTTTTTTTTTAATTTACAAGGTTCAATTTATTAAAAGTCTAAATTTATTATTTACGATAAAAATTAAAATATTAGACATGCCATTTTACTACAATGAACAGTGTATTCTTTTAAGGAGAACATTTAATAACCAACATTCACTTTATTGTAACAAATCTTTTAAAAACTTCACCCAAGTTGAGTCACCTGTAAGGTATAATTATACCTGTAAGGTATAATTCAAAATTTACTACCATCAAAAATGGTGTAAAACTGGTACAGTATAAACAACCTCCCAGATACCTTCTAGAATTCTATTACTTTTGAAGTATAATAACTATCTTTTAAATATTTAAAAATCAGTAAAAAGTGGACAGACATTGTAACTTAAAGCATCACTCTTGTTATCAACATGAAATAGGCTATTCCTAACAAAAACAATTGGGGAAAATAAAAATAATAAGTTTTTTACGGTTATTTCTAACGTTCCTCTTTCCCATGACAACAGTGTATCACTATTTGCTTGGTTAAAAACTATAGATATCAGTTTTAGGAGAACGCAAGTGCTATACTTTTGTCATCTACAGTACTCAAAGCAACCCGTAGTTTAGGAATACACTTTCAGTTTATAACACATGCACAATGATCAAAATCAGAGACTCCTCCAAG
>NW_027526909.1:0-3532 GCF_008692635.1 Crocuta crocuta
AGTCCGTGCCTACATAGTGAAAGATGACGGTCGTTGAATGAGGTGCTAGCCAGAGTCTTCTAAGAGATGAGTATAATACACTACGTGTTTATTTCTAAGCGTGTGTTTTAAAACATTCTTAATTTCGGGAAACAAAATGATAATCGATTCTTCCATTTGTACAGTGTTTTCCCCAGGGTCGAGCTCTCTGAATTTCATTGACTGCTCTAAGCATCATTTCCAATCAGTATCTAATTAGTGAAAGATGAAGGTAGTTGAAAGAGTTGAACGATACAGTGTCCTTTATAAGAGTTTAGTATAACACACTGAAGTTTTAATTCCATGCAGGTGTTTTGAAACATTCCTGCCTTACGGAAACAATATGGTAAATGAATGTAGCATTCAAAGTAGTGTTTTTTCACAGAGGTGAGCACCCTGCATTTCCTTCTTGGGTCTTGGCATCCGTTTTCCGTCACTATGTACGTTTCGAAGATGATGGTGATTGAATTAATGATTACTCACCATGAACTTTCCCGAATTTGAGTATTTCTCACAGAGCTTGTCGCGGGATTCTCGCTCAGAGAGTCATGACACCCAGGCTCTTCTTTCCAGGAAGCAACTGTATTCGTGCCGGCACCGGCACCGCTCAGTTGGGTTCGTATGCAAAAGAACTGAGCCGCCCACGTTACATGGCCTAGATTTCTTTTCTTTTTTTTTTTAATACATTTCCTTTTTCTTTGTCTCCCATATATGGTAACACACATAAATATGCCGTCTGATTCAGTTGTCTCAGTTTAGAAGAACATGGGGGACGTAGGAACCTGGACCCATGTCTAGGTGACCTTGAAGTCTTCTCACCTCTCTTTTTCATTTTTTTTCTTTCTCCTTAGGGAGGGGTTCCTACCACATTTCCCCCTTTGATGCTCGGACCCCTTTATTTTGGGTCAAAGAGCATCATCCTGGGTTAGAGGTTTATATTTGCATAACATCATTACATGAGCAGCCGTTTTTCTCTCAACCATAGTCTCAATGAGACCGGAGACTCCTCGTATAATCAAGGCAGCCAAGCAAGGTAAGATCAAACATCCTCCCAGAGTTAGGAGGACAATACCTCTGAGGGTTTTGAATCCCCCGAAAGATGAAAACCATCCTCCAAATAACTCCCTGGGGTTCCAACCACTCCAGGTTTGGACTGGGACACAAGCAACTTTTCTCATTCGATCTGTGATCTCCTCTATTAGAGACTTTTCCCTCATCATCTATTTGTGGGCAGCAGTTGCTCAGGTTGAATTTTCCACAAACACCACCCTCAGAAGCAAGCGGGGAATCGAAGACCAGGCGATTTTGGTAGATTGCATTGTGCATTTTGGTTTGCTGCTTAGCAAGTAAATTAAGAGCCCTAGCAGTTTCATTGGTTACACTTTGTACAACTGCTTTTAGCCTAATTATGCAGTTGAGCATTTAAGCGGGGGTGCGGTAGCCCCAAGTCCCATCCTCGGCCCAGGTAGCAGGGCCATAATAATGAGTTATCCGTTCAGGAGGCCGTTCATTATCCTTCCAGTTGCCAATTTGCAAGGCACGCCGCTTTCCTTGAACTTTCCCACCTCCATATATTTGAACTCCCAGATGTTCTCCTTCTGCAAGTGGGAGTAGGAAGAAGGATGGGCGGATAGTTCCCAGCACACATGACCGTGACCAGCCTGAAGGGAGTACTGTATAGGCTGTTCTCCCACATATCCAATAGAGTCCCCCTGGGGCCCGCCGTTCGATTGGCTGTGTCTATGTTGTCCCAGGCCTCCCGGAGATGAGAGAAGTTAAACGAGGGGTGAGGATTTGGCTCACGGTGACCTGGGGACCCCCACTATTGGGTTTCCCAGGTGGATTACTTATAAAACCTTTGGCCCAGGCATGTTAAGTTTCCGACAGGGATGGTGAACTTTTCCCCCCATCGGGCAAGACAGTTCTTCCCAATGATTGAGGTTTTCAGGAGCCAAACCCCGGCTATAGAACTGGGGTAATTTGTTCCATCGTAAGGCTCCAGGGGATCTAATTCTCCGGCCTCCCATGGCCATTGATCCCCCATGTTGGTCCCCCCACATACATAGCCTGAAGAGATCTTCAGAGCCTGGGCTTTAGTCTCTGCCAGGGCCAGAAACAAGTTCCTTGCTGTGACTGAAATGGGAGGGGGACTACNCCAGGCACATTAGTAAGTGCACGCTTTATTTCCTCGAAAGCCTCTTGCTGTACTGACTCCCATACCAGGGGTTCCCTTGCTCCCCCTTTTGAGGCCTCATAGAGGGGTTTTGCCAGGACTGAAAAGTTAGGCATCCAGATCCTACAGAAACTCTCGAACCTGGCGACGGGTTGTGGGAGTCGGGAGAGAGCCAACGGCCTGCTTTCTCTCTGGGCCGAGCTGACGCTGCCCCTGAGATAAGTGGACGCCAAGATATTTAACCCTTTCTTGACAGATCTGGGCCTTTTTTCTTGAGACCTTGTAGCCGGCTTTCCATAGGAGGGTAAGGAGCTGCCGAGTCCCTTCCATGCAACCCTCCCGGGACTTCCCAGCTAATAGCAAGTCATCCACGTACTGAAGCAGGACACAGTCATATTGATCTGCTGGGAAGGCTACTAACTCAGAGGCTAATGCAGTGCCAAAAATGGTTGGGGGAGATTTTGACCCCTTGAGGGAACCTGGTCCAGGTTACTTGGCCCCGTCACCATTTTTAGGGTCCTCCCATTGGAAGGCAAAACTCAATTGGCTCCGGGGGGCCAGGCGGATGCAGAAAAAGGCATCCTTAAGGTCCAAACAGGTGAGGAAAGTGGCTTCAGCAGGAACGAGCCCCAAAAGTGTATAGGGATTCGGGACCACTGGGTGTATGGTGACAGTCGCCTGGTTTACTGCTCTCAGGTCCTGAACTGGCCGGTAGCCATCTGTGCCTGGTTTTTGAACAGGCAAGAGGGGTGTGTGTCCAGGGCGACTGACACGGCCTGAGGATGCCATACGTTAAAAGTCTTGCCAGGCGCTTTTGGATCCCGGCCTGTGCCTTGCGAGGGATGAGGTACTGTCTCTGGCGGGTGGGCTCTGCCCCAGGCTTTAGTTCAACAACCACAGAGGGTATGTTTCGCGCCAGTCCTGGTGGGTTATCTTCAGCCCACACTTAAAAGGGACCTTAAAAGGAAGCTCAGGCACCAACTGCAGTTTTTCCTTGAGGCTATAGAGATGCCATTCCTCCACCTGGGGAATGGTGAGAGTCATAATCTTTGCCTCCGGTTTTCGGAGGGTCGGAGCAGCCCGTCCCTGGGCGTTGAAAGTGATCTGGGCCTGCAGTTTTCCCAGGAGATCACGGCCCATGAGAGCCACGGGGCAGTCAGGGAGGTACAGAAATTCACGGATGACTTCGTGGCCAACTGAACTGCAACGTCGAGGTAACAGGAAGGGACGACGTATCTGATCGCCTGTGGCCCCCACAATGGTGGCTTGTCTCCGTGAGAGGGGGCCCACGGGTTGGGTCACTGCTGAGTGTTGTGCTCCAGTATCTACCATAAAGTCAAT
>NW_027526909.1:5418-6113 GCF_008692635.1 Crocuta crocuta
TGAGATAAGTGGAAGCCAAGATATTTAACCCTTTCTTGACAGATCTGGGCCTTTTTTCTTGAGACCTTGTAGCCGGCTTTCCATAGGAGGGTAAGGAGCTGCCGAGTCCCTTCCATGCAACCCTCCCGGGACTTCCCAGCTAATAGCAAGTCATCCACGTACTGAAGCGGGACACAGTCATATTGATCTGCTGGGAAGGCTTCTAAGTCAGAGGCTAATGCAGTGCCAAANCTAATGCAGTGCCAAAAATGGTTGGGGGAGATTTTGACCCCTTGAGGGAACCTGGTCCAGGTTACTTGGCCCCGTCACCATTTTTAGGGTCCTCCCATTGGAAGGCAAAACTCAATTGGCTCCGGGGGGCCAGGCGGATGCAGAAAAAGGCATCCTTAAGGTCCAAACAGGTGAGGAAAGTGGCTTCAGCAGGAACGAGCCCCAAAAGTGTATAGGGATTCGGGACCACTGGGTGTATGGTGACAGTCGCCTGGTTTACTGCTCTCAGGTCCTGAACTGGCCGGTAGCCATCTGTGCCTGGTTTTTGAACAGGCAAGAGGGGTGTGTGTCCAGGGCGACTGACACGGCCTGAGGATGCCATACGTTAAAAGTCTTGCCAGGCGCTTTTGGATCCCGGCCTGTGCCTTGCGAGGGATGAGGTACTGTCTCTGGCGGGTGGGCTCTGCCCCAGGCTTTAGTTCAAC
>NW_027526910.1:0-170 GCF_008692635.1 Crocuta crocuta
TTGTTTTTCTAGAATGGTGTCTTCTAAATCACTTATTCTCTTTTCGCCCTCTTCAATCCGTGCATTTGACACCTCCAGTTTATTATGTATTTCATTTATCGCATTTTTAAATTTATCATGCCTATTTTTGTTCTCCATGTTGTTTGTAGCCATAGTTTCTTTGAGGTCCT
>NW_027526910.1:257-471 GCF_008692635.1 Crocuta crocuta
TATCTTTTTTGAGCAGTTCATTAGCTGTCAATTCCTGGAATTTCTTTGGAGAACAGCTCTTTCTTTTCATCATTTTGGTTAGGTTTCTGTCTCTTGTTAGTTTCAAAGACTTGTTATGCTCTCTGCACCTGTGAGCGCTGCTATACCCAAGAAGACTCTTTGACTGAACACTTTCAGAAAGTGTTCTTTGAATGGTATCTCTTGGTCTCTCTTG
>NW_027526911.1:0-14358 GCF_008692635.1 Crocuta crocuta
CATCAAGATAAAAAGCTTCTGCACAGCAAAGGAAACAGTCCATAATATAGGCAACCGAAAGAATGGGAAAAGATAGTTCCAAACATATCAGATAAAGGATTAATATCCAGAATCTGTAAGGAACTCAGCAAACTCCACACCCGAAAAACAAACAACCCACCGAAGAAATGGGCAAAAGATATGAACAGACACTTCTCCAAAGAGGACATCTAAATGGCCAACAAACCCATGAAACAATGCTAGCATCCCTCCTCATCAGGGAAATACACATCAAAACCACACTAAGATACCATCTCACACCAACCAGAGTGGCTAAAATGAGCAAATCAGAGGACTCTAGGTGCTGGCGGGGATGTGGAGCAACGGGCACCCTCCTACACTGTTGGTGGGAATATCAACTGGTACAGCCCCTCTGGAAAACAGTGTGGAGGTTCCTCAGGANTACTGAGGACTGATGGGTGGGGGAAGAGGGGCGAGATGGACATAGAGTAGGACACTTGTGGGGATGAGCACTGGGTGTTATATGGAAACCAACTTGACAATAAACTATTTGTTAAAAAAAAGATACATAAAAAATGGAATTCTGTTCTCAAATAAGCTTGCCTCTTGAAACTTCTCAATATAAGTTACAAAATAAAAGGTGTTGAGGACTCTAGAACTCAAAAGCCAAACTATTTAATTTTAACAGTAGAAAGAAAACATTTTCCTGATTAGCATCCTCTCACAAACCTCTCCTTCCCTCCACCAGTTTTTCCTTAACTGTTGAGAAGCACTAGAAGGAGATTAGTAGCAAATATTTTTGGCTTATTATTGTCAGAATGAGTGGCTTAGTGTCAAATATATTATTAAGTCTCTTGTATTTTGCAGATAATCTCCATCATGATGTATACTCAGTGCATGGAAGCTAAAATAGGATACCTTGCAGAAACTTAAGAAAATGTATTGGACAATATCAGAAAAGCATAATTTTAAATCTGACCAAAGCAAATTAGACATGTAGTTGTAAAACAGTCAATCTTAGGGACTTAGTCTAAGTGGTTGGGGACTCTCCCTGGATAACATCCTATTTGGGAGGAGTGTGACTTTAAAAAATTTTTATTTTAGCTGTGTTATATGAGNCCATTTTTAGTATACCTTTTTCAATCCATCTCTATATGTATATATACACATATGTACACATGCACACACATGCATGCAATACACTCTAGCTCCATATACATGGACTTCTGAAAAAAACTATAATGTGATTTGAAAATATCTGTGATTACTACTGCTGACAAAGTCACAGGTAATGTTAATGTTGCTTTGGTTTGTTGCTTTTATTCAGAGTTAATTGAAGAAAGACTACCTTTCACTTGCAGGTTAGGAGGAATAATATATACAATTTTCTTCAAACAAGCAAGGACTCTAGGTTAAGCAACCTTGAAAGAGGTGTTATACCTCGTTCTATGGTTTAAATTTCAGGAGTGCCAAAACTTTGAGGGTAGGGACTGACAACTGCTTTAAGAATTCCAGTATGATTAATCAGAGGCAAAATACAGCCTAACATAATAGTTGAAATTATCAGGGTCCACCATAGCTAAAATCACTTTATCACTAATCACCACTAGTTACTCTCTACTTCACTATCCTGTTTATTTTCCTCATTATTTTTTTATTTTAAAGTTTTCATTCATAGTCTAGTTAACACATATGTTAAAATTGATTTAAGGTGAATTTAGTGACTCATCACTTACATTCAACACCAAGTGTTCATCACAAGTGCCATCCTTAATACTTGTCACCCACCTGCCTCCCTCCATCACCATTCAACTTGTTCTCTATATTTAAATGTCTTATGGTTTCCTTCCTTCTCTCTGTTTTTTTACCTTCCCCAAAATTCATGTGTTTTCTTTATTAAATTCCACATATGAGAAAAATCATATTTCTCTTTCTCTGACTGAATTATTTTGCTTAGCATAATACACTCTAGCTCCATCCATGTCATTGCAAATGGCAAGATTTCATTCCTTTTGATGGCTGAGTAATATTCAATTGTGTGTGGGTATGTTTGTGTATATACATATATATACATGTGTACACATACCCACATACATGTACACATCTGTACATACACATACATGTGTATATACATACATACACACAGACACATATACACACACCATCTTTTTGTACTTGTTGAGGGCTGATTTGTGTACTAGTATGTGATCTATTCTTGAGAATGTTCCATGTGCACTTAAGAAGAATGTGTATTCTGCTGCTTTAGGATGAAATGTTCTGAATATATCTATTAAGACCATCCAGTCTAGTCTGTCACTCAGAGTCATGATTTTCTTGTTGATTTTCTGCTTAGATGATCTGTCCATTGCTATAAGTGGGGTGTTAAACTGTCCTACAATTATCTTATTACTATCAATGAGTTTCTTTTTTTTCCTTGTTTTAAAATTTATTTTTGAGACAGAGAGAGACAGAGAAAGAGTGGGGGAGGGGCAGAGAGAGAGGGAGACACAGAATCTGAAGCAGGCTCCAGGCTCTGAGCTGTCAGCAGAGAACCCAATATGGGACTCTAACCCACAAACCGTGTGATCATGACCTGAGCCGAAGTCGGACGCTTAACCAACTGAGCCACCCAGGCGCCCCTTAATGAGTTTCTTTATGTTTGTGATTGATTTCTATATTTGGGTGTCCCATGTGGGGCATAAATGTTTACAATCATTAGATCTTGGTAGATAGACCCCTTCAGTATGTATAATGCCCTTCTTCATCTCTTGTTGTAATCTTAACTTAAAAATCTACTTTTTTTTTCTTATATAAGTATGGCTACTCCAGCTTTCTTCTGACAATCATTGGCTTGATAGATGGTTCTCCAACCCCTTACTTTCAATCTGCAGGATTAGGTCTACAATGAGTCTCCTGTAAGCAGCATATAGATGAGTCTTATTTTCTTACCCATTCTGATACCCTCTGTCTTTTGATTGGAGTGTTTAGCCCATTGACATTTAGAGTACTGAAAGATATGAATTTAGTGTCATTGCATTGCCTATGGAGTTGGTGTTTCTGGTGATGTTTTCTGGTCCTTTCCAGTATTGTTGTTTTTGGTCTTTTTGCTTTGTTTTGTCATTTCTCCATTCAAAGAGTCCCCCTTAAAATTTCTTGCAGGACTGGTTTAGTGGTCATGAACTCCCTTCAGTTTTTATTTGTCTGGGAAACTCTTTATCTCTCCTTCTATTTTGAATGACAGCCTTGCTGGATAAACAATTCTTGGCTGCATACTTTCCTGATTCAGCCTATTGAATATATGCTGCTATTCCTTTCTGACCTGCCAAATTTCTGTGGATAGATCTGCCGTGAACCTGATCTGTCTTCCCTTATAGGTTAAGGACATTTTCCTTGCTGCTTTCACAATTCTTTCCTTGTCTCTATATTTTGTGAATTTGACTATGATATACATTGGTGATGGTCGAGTTTTGTTGAATTTAATGGGAGTTCTCTGTGCTTCTTGGATTTTCACGACTGTGTCTTTCCCCAGATTAGGAATGTTTCCAGCTATAATTTTCACACATAAACCTTCTACCCCTTTTACTCTCTCTTCATCTTATGGAATTCCTATGATTCAGATGTTACTCCTTTTTAATAAGTGACTGAATCCTCTAAGTCTTGTATCATGCACTTTTGCTTTCAGTTTCCCTCTTTTTTTCTGTTTCATCATTCTTTATAATTTTATCTTCTATATCACTGATTCACGGCTCTGCTTTGTCCATCCTTGCTGTTACAATATTCATTTGAGAGTGCATCTCAGTTATAGCATTTTCAATTTCATTCGTACTAGATTTTACTTCTTTTATCTCCTCAGAAAGGGATTCTTTGCTTTTTTCAACCCCAGCTAGTATTCTTTTTATCATGATTCTAAATTCTAGTACAGACATCTTGTGTATATCTGTGTTGCATAATCCCCTGGCTATCATTTCTTCCTGTTCTTTCTTTTGGAGTGAATTCCTTCATTTTGTCATTTTGGAGGAAGAAAAGCATTAAAATAAAAGATTAAAATTTAAAAAATTAAAAACAAAGCATAAAATCCAATAAAGGAAACTGGATTCTAGATGTTTTTTGGTTTGGTTGTTGAAAGAAGCTTGATACAATAGAGAAAAAAGGGAAAGGAGAAAAAAGGTTCTCTTAAAAGAAAAATTTAAATGAAAAAATATAATAAAAGATAAAATGAAGAAAATGAAATACAATTAAAAGGTTTAAAAAATAAAAAATAAAGTTAAAAAAGAAAAGAAAAATAATTTTTTCTCTTTCTGTATCCAAGAAAGAGGAAGAAAAGAAAGAAAAGTAATTTAAGCAAAAATATAAACAAAGAAAATGAATAACTAAATCAGCGAACAGAATGAAATCCAAAAGAGGTTACATTCAATTTCCCCTAAAACTGAAACTATGAGGCCTTTTATAGTCCATGCACTAAGCAGATGGAGTGACTTTGCTGGTCTTCCAAGGCTTGTGCTTGGAGGGCACAGTTGGGTGGTGCTTGGTGTAATGGCTCCATTCTCCACTAGGTGGCACTGTTTAGATTACTGGGGTGGATCAATGTGTCATGTATGTGCATGCATGCATGCATGTGTGTGGGACACGTGGAAAAGACTTCACCCAGCTCCTTAGTCTCTGGCACAGGAACTTACCCCTCTCACGGACCCACATTAAAGCACTCCTTTGTCTCAGGCCTCTGTCCACTCCCCACTTCTACCCTGTCCATGTCCAAGCTGTCCTCCTAACAGGCTGCACATCCCACCAGAGTTTTATCCCAGATGGGGTTATGTTTCAAAACCTCACACTTCAGAGACCCCCATGGCTTGGACCCATGCCAACTCTCTGGGGGAGGGTGTTGCTGAGTGATGGCTGGGTGCCAGCTTGCCCCAGAAAGTGTTAATGAGATCACACAGCAACATAGGCTCAGAGATTATGGCAAATCACAATACATAGTCAGCGTCAGGTTTCACTGCACTCTGATGTCTTTGTTCCAATACTGGCAAATGTGGCTGCCCTCCAGGGTCTGCTGTGACCTTTGCCTGTGGAGAGGCTGTATGACCTCTACAAAATACATTCCAAGCAGGGAAAACACTTCTCCCTGTGTGATACATGGACCCCTCAGGCCCTGCTGCCTGCTCCTGGAGATTTGTCCTACTTCCTCACCAGAGAATTGCCAGGCCTTGAGCTCTGGAACATCAGATTCTGTGTGCTGAACTGTTTACAGAATCCTGGTGTTATTGAAACCCTCTACTTATTTCCCATCAATGTTTTTGGGGAATAGATTTCTTGTTCAGTCTCTGTGAGTGTATATACTCTTTTTCTCTCTTTCTCTCCAGCTATTTTCAGGGGAGTGCTTTTCTTGCATGATCCTGATGCACCCCCATTCTATTTCTGTCCTCTCTACAAAAACAGCTCCCTACCCTCCATGCCTTTTCTCTTCCCCAGTACACCTCTCTACATCATGTACTTTGCCATGTTCTGTGGCTCAAGTTACAGATTGTTGTGATAATACTCAGATCAATTTCCTAGGTGTTCAAAATGGTTTGCTGCTTATCTCGCTGCATTTCAGGGCTGAAACAAGCTCGAGGTCTCCATGCTACTCAACCATCTTAACTCCTCTCTCTCTCATACTCTGTACCATAGGGAACAAAGTGATGGTTACCCGAAGGGAGATTGGTGAGGATGAGTGAAACAGGTGATGGGGATTATAGAGTACACTTATTATCATGAGCAGTGAGTAATGTATAGAATTGTTGAATAACTATATTGTATACCTAGACCTATTATAATACCATGTGTTTACTGAAATCAAAACTAAAAACTTAATTAAACCACGACATAAATTTTGATATGCAACACAGAAAGAGTGAGTAGGAGGAGTAGAGTAGGAGGAGTAAATTGCACAGATTTTGAAAGCTATTGAAGTTGTTATTAGCCTAAAGGAGATATTCATAACTATAATAGCTTTGAAAAATATCTCATAAAAACAAAAAGGGACAAAACCTGTAGTAGAGAAAAGGCAAAGAGAAACAAATCAATCCATTTCACTACAAAAATATTATCAAACCATTAAGAAAGAATAAAAGGAAAGAACAAAAGAACCACAAAAATATGGAAAACTATTAAAATGGAATACATATGTTTATATCTGTGAATAAAATATTATCAAAACATTAAGAAAGACAGAATAAAAGAACAAGAGAACCACAAAAATATGGAAAATTATTAAAATAGAATATATATGTTTATATCTTTGTAAAATATCTCATAAAGCCAAAAAGGGAAAAAAGCTTTTGTAGAGAAGAGGCAAAGAGAAACAAATCAATCCATTTCACTACAAAAATATTATCAAACCATTAAGAAAGACATAATAAAAGAAAAGAACAAGAGAACCACAAAAATATGGAAAACTATTAAAATGGAATACATATGTTTATATCTGTGAACAGTTACTTTATTTTCTTATGAATAGTTACTTTAATTGTAAATGGATAAGTTCAGGAATATATATTCAGGATATAGAGTACCTGAAGGAAAAACAACAAAAATAAAGACCCAAGTGTATGTTATATACTGAAGATTGATGGTAGATTTATAAATGTATAAATCTGAAAATGAAAGGAGAGTGTTGTTATTCCACACAAATATTAACAAAATACCAAAAACCGGAATGATGGCTATATTTAGACAAAACATACAGGAAGTCAAAATTTGTCACAAGATAAAACAAAGTTCATTACATAATGATAAAAGAGTCAATTCATTATGATGATGTAACAATTAGACATAAAGATACCTGCAGATTATAAGTGAGAGGATGGAGAGCCATCTATCATACTAATGAATGTCAAAAGAAAGTGAGAGTCACCATATGTATATTAGACAAACTAGATTTTAAAACAAAGACTGTAATAAGAGATGAAGAAGGGAATTATATCACAATTAAGGGGTCTATCTATCAAGATAATTTAACAACCATAAATATTTCCCCCAACTCGAAGCACCCAAATATATAAATTAATTAATAAGAAACATGAAAAAAGTCATTGATAATAATACAATAATAGTAGGGAAATTTAATAACCCACTTAAAGCAATAACAGATCATCTAAGCAGAAAGTCAACAAGGAAACAATGGCTTTGAATGACACACTGGACCAGATGGACTTAACAGATATATGTAGAACATTTTTCTCTAAAGCAATAAAATACACATTCTTCTTGAGTGCACACAGAACATTCTCCAATATTGATCACATACTTGGTAACAAATCAGCACTCAACAGGTACAAAAAGATTGAGATCATACATCCATATTTTCAGATCACAATGCTAGGAAACTTGAAGTCAACCACAAGAAAAAATTTGAAAAGCCTTCAAATACATGGAAGTTAAAGAACATCCTATTTAAGAATGAATGGATTAACCAGGAAATGAAAGAAGAAGTTTAAAAAAAAATACATGGAAGCCATTGAAAATCAAAACATTTGCTTTAGGATGCAGCAAAAGCCATCTCAAGAGGATAGTTTATTGCAATTCAGGAATATGTCAAGAAGCAAGGAAGGTCTGAAATCTATAATCTAACCTTACACGTAAAGAAGCTAGAAAAAGAACAGCAAATAAAGCCTAAAGCCCGTAGAAGAAGGGAACAATAAAGATTAGAGCAGAAATAATTGATATAGTAAGAAAAAAAAGCAACAGTGGAACAGATCAACAAAACTAAGAGCTGATTCCTTGAAAGAATTAACGAAATTGTTAAACCCCTTAGCAGACATAACAAAAAGAAAAGAGAAAGGACCCAAATAGATAAAATCATAGATGAAAGAGCAGAGATCATAACCAACACCACAGAAATATTTAAAAATTATAAGAAAATACTATGAAAAATTACATACCAAAAAACTGGGTAATCTGGAAGAAATAGATAAATTCCTAGAAACATACAAAATGGCAAAACTGAAACAGGAAGAAATAGAAAATTTGAACAGACCCATTAAGAGAAAAAAACTTGAATCACTAATAACTACGACCCAGCAATTGCACTATTAAGTATTTATTCAAAGGATAAAAATGCTAATTCTAAGGGGCGCATGCACCCCAATGTTTATAGAAGTACTATCACCAATAGCTAAATTTTGGAAAGAGCCCAAATGTCCATCAATAGATAAATGGATAAAGAAGATGTGTACGTATACACACACACACACACACACACACACACAATGGAATATTACTCAGCAATCAAAATGAAATCTTGTCATTTGCAATAACATAGATGGAACTAAAGTGTACTATGCTAAGCAAATTAAGTCAGGCAGAGAAGACAAATGTCATATGATTTCATTCATATGTGGAATTTAAAAAAACAAAACAGATGAACATAGGGCAAAGGAAGGTACAATAAGAGAAAATAAAGGTAAAATATCTTAAAAATAAGATGAAAACAGAGAGGCAGGGAAACCATAAGAGACTCTCAAATACAAAGAAGAAGCTGAAGGTTGCACGAGGGTAGGTGGGTAGGAGGATGTGCTAAATAAATGGTGGCATGATGGGCATTAAGGAGGGCACTTATTGGGATGAACACTGGGTGTTATATGTAAGTGAAGAATCACTAATTCTACTTCTGAAACCAATACTACATTATGCTATAAATTTAGATTTAAAAAGATGATATAATAATTATGAACATATGAACTCAAACTCAGAGTTCCTAATATAGAGAAAAGATTGATATATATCAAGGTAAAAATAGCCCACGTTCAATAACTGGTAGATCATCCACAAAGAAAATCTATTATGGAAAAACAGACTTGAACAATAGTATAGGTCAAATGGATTTACCACACATACACAGAATATTCCACCCAATAGCAGAATACACATTCTTATCAAGCATACACAAAACATTCTCCAAGTTGCAGCATATACTTGGTCACAGAGCAAGAATAAACAAATTTTAAAGATTGAACCTATTCTAACAATCTTTTCCAAGTACAATAAAATAAAAATCAATATTAGCAACTTAAAGGAATGGGAAAATTCACAAATACATGAAAATCAACCAACAGCTGTTGAACAATCAGTAAGTCAAATAAAATAACAAAATGTAGTAAACATGTATCTTGACACAAACGAAAAATAAAACACAGCATACCAAAATCTATGGGATGCAACAAAAGCAATAGTTACAGGAAATGTTATAAACACATTTTTAAAAATTCAAAAATAAACAACCTAATGACATCTCAAGAGACTTCAAAAAAGAAAAAAATTAAAATAATGATGAAAGTACAAATAAATCAAATACAGGACCATGATTTTAATAGTAAAAACTATCAAGCAAATTAATAGTTGTGCTTTTCTTGAAAATAAAAGTAATATCCAATTTTTTAGGCTAACCAAAAGAAAGAGAACTGAAATATAAACAATCAGAAACTTAAAAGGATTTTAACTGACTCAGCGTTATACTAGATTCAACAGAAATCGAAAACTCCCAAGAGATTATGAACAATAATATGCCAATAATTTAAACAATGTAGATCAAATGAAGAATTTCTGTAAACATACAACATGCAAAGATTAAATTGAAAAGAAATTGAAAGCTTGAACACCCCAATAATGATCATTGGGATAGTAACAATAAACAAAAATCTTCCAATCAACAAAACACAGAGCCATATGTTTTCAAGGTGGATTCTATTCAAGATTTAAATGTTAATAACTGTTAATACTTTTTCAACTCTTCCAAAATTATAAAGAAAGATGAAACAATTCTGAACTCATTTTTGAGTGTGAGAGGAAGACATTGGCAGAGTAGGTAGACCCTAGGCTCATCTCATCCCACGAACACTAGATAATTATCAAATCATCCTAAATACACAGAAATCAACCTGAAGGCTGACAGAACAAATTCCACAGCTAAAGGGAGAGAAGAGGCCACATTAAAGAAGGTAGTAAAGAAAAAGATGTGGTTTATGGGAGAGACTGTGGGTTTTGTGGAGGGGATGGAGCCATGGTCATGTAGATAGATGAACAAGAGAGAGGGGAGAATACTGTGAAATGCACAAGGAGAACGGTGCCCCAGAGCAATTGGCTTAGAAACAAGTGACTGGATTTCCTGAGTTTTTACAACTAGTGGGGCTTAAACCCTGGAGTTTAAAAGGTCAGTGAGCTTGGCTGGGCTAGGGATGGAGGGCACTGCCTTGCTCCTGGGGAGAAGGCAGAGAAAAACCCAGGAGTAGACAGCGCGCAAACAGTGATCTGAAGAGGCCTGGAGCACACAGTGAGAATATTGGCTCTTCTCAGAACACATGCCTGAGATACAGTGTTCACAGAGACACCTCTACAGGAACAAAGGAACTGGTTAGTGGCATTTCCCTCCACAGTCCCTCAGCATAATCACAGAGTCAACTTCAGGAAGCAGTGCAGTGCCATTTGGCTGTGAAACTTGCTTACACCAAGCCCCACCTCCTGAGATCTGGTGGAACTAACCTTCTCAGTCATGCTTGCTTGGCTACATCCCAGTGTGGTGGGCCCCTCCCCCAGAATAACAGCACAAACCCCTGCCCAAACCACGTGTCCTGACTGGAGATTTCCACAGGGCCTTATTTCTAGTGAAAGTAGTATCAGGTCTTATTTCACAAGCAAAGTACAGAGTCAAACTTGCCACATTCAGGCCAGGGACCAAACACTGTCCAGAGTTGGCAAGGAGAGCCTCTACAGGTGACTGGCCTGAAGGATAGAGTAGCCAGAACACAACAGCAGGGCACACATAGCACACACTGGAGACACTTCTTGAAGCACCCAGCCCTGAGCACTACATGATGTCTTCTTCATAAGCCCATATCCTTCACGAACCGGAGACATAAAAGGATTTTAAAACACTCAGAGGAGGGGCGCCTGGGTGGCTTAGTCGGTTAAGCATCCGACTTTCGCTTAGGTCATGATCTCGCGGTTCGTGGGTTCGAGCCCCGCGTCGGGCTCTGTGCTGACTGCCAGCTCAGAGCCTGGAGCCTGTTTCAGNTTATTTATCCAAAATGGGAAAAGATAAGACCAGGGCCAGAGATCTAGGCAAAATAGGTATAAGTAACATGACCGGTGGATAATTTAATGCAACCATCATAAGAATACTCACTGGGCTAAAGAAAATAATGGAAGACATCAGTGAGATCCTTACACAGAGAATAAAGAGTTAAAGAATTAATATGAGATAAAGAGTGCAATAAGCNACTTGATGCAATGAAGAGCAGACTGGAAGAAGCAGAAGAATGAATTAATTACCTAGAAGACAAAGTAATAGAAAGCAATGAAGCTGAACAAAAGAAAGATATAATTATGCAACATAGTAATAGACTTACGGAACTCAGGAAACCATCAAGCATAATAACATTCATATTACAGGAATCTCAGAAGAAGAGAGAGAAATAAAGGCAGAAAATTTATTTGAAGACATAATAGCTGAAGACTTCCCTACATAGGGAAGGAAACAGACACCCAGATCCAGGAGGCACAGAGAGCTCCCATCAAAATCAATAATATAGGGCCAAAACCAAGACAGACTATAATAAATTTGCAAAAATACTGTAATAAAGGAAAAATCTTAAAAGCAACAAGACAAAAGAGGTCTTTAACTTACAAGGGAAAACCAATAAGGATAGCTGGAGATTGTTCAATAGAAACAGGCAAAACAGAGGGGAGTGGCATGATTTATGCAATGTGTGAATGGGAAATTCTGTCGCCAAGAATATTCTACAGCAAGGCTATCATTCAAATAGGAGAGACAAAACAAAACAAAAACACACAAAAAAACTAAAGGAGTTCATGACCACTAAACCAACTCTGCAAGAAACATTACAGGGGACTCTAAGTGCCAAGGAGAGACCAAAGATGACAAAGAAAAGAAAGAATCAGAGAAAATCTCCAGAAACAATAGTAAAATTGCAATAAATACATACTGATCAAGAATTACTTTGAATGTGGGGCGCCTAGGTGGCTCAGTTGGTTCAGTGGCCGACTTCGGCTCAGGTCATGATCTTGCAGTTGGTGGGTTCGAGCCCCGCGTCGGGCTCTGTGCTGACAGCTAGCTCAGAGTCTGGAGCCTGTTTCAGGTTCTGTGCCTCCCTCTCCCTCTGACCCTCCCCTGCTCACGCTGTCTCTCTCTCTCTGAAATAAATAAAACATTAAAAAAAGAGAATTACTTCGAATGTAAATGGACTAAAGGCTCCAATTAAGATACATAGGGTGTCAGAATGAATATAAGACAAGACAAGCATTGTGATATGCTGCTTACAAGCATCTACATCGTAAACATAAAGATATCTGCAGTTTGAAAGTGGAGGAGGGTACATTTTATCGAGAGGATGCTGTATTTTGTCAAATGCTTTGTCTGCATCTATTAAAAGGATCACATGGCTCTTATCCTTTTATTAATGTGGTGTACGCATTGATTAATTTGCAAATATTGAACTAGCCCTGCACCCAGGTATAAATCCCACTTGATCATGGTGACTAATTCTTGTGATGTACTGTTGAATTCAATTTGCTAGTATCTTGTTGAAAATCTTTGCATCCGGATTCATCAAAGATACTAGCCTGTAATTCTTTTTTTAGATGTTTTATTTATTCTTAGAGAGAGAGTGAGAGCATGAGCAGGGGAGTGGCAGAGCGAGAGAGGGATACAGAATCCCAAGAGGGCTCCAGGCTCTGAGCTGTCAGCACAGAGCCTGACACAGGGCTTGAACTCATAAGCCGTAAGATCATGACCTGAGCTGAAGTCGGATGCCCAACCAACTGAGCCACCCAGGCACCCCAGGCCTGTAATTCTTTTTTAGTGCAGTTCTGGAATCAAGGTAATGTTGGGTTCATAGAAGAACTTTTGAAGCTTTTCTTCCATTTCTATTTTTTGGAATAGTTTGAGGAGAATAGGTACATACTCTTCTTTAAATGTCTGGTAGAATTCCCCTAGGAAGCCATCTGGCCCAGGACTGTTTGTTGGTAGATTTTTGATAACTGATTCAATTTCCTTGCTGGTTATGGGCTTGTTCAAATTTTCTCTTTCTTCCTTTTTGAGGTGTGGTAGTGTGTGGGTGTCTAGGAATTTGTCCGTTTCTTCCAGGTTGTCCAGTTTGTTGGCATATAATTTTTCATAGTATTCTCTTATAATTCTTTGTATTTCTGTGTTATTGCTTGTAATCTCTCCTCTTTCACTCATTTTATCTATGTGGGTTCTCTCCTATCTTTTTGAGAACTCTAGATAGGGGTTTACAAATTTTGTTTATTCTTTCAAAAAAATAACTTACTTTCATTGATCTGCTCTACTGTTTTAATGGAGGGTTCTATATTGTTTATTTCTGCTCTAATCTTTATTATTTCCCTTCGGCTGACTTTGGGCTTTATTTGCTGCTCCCTTTCTAGCTCCTTTACATGTAAGGTAGGGTTGTATATTTGGGACCTTCCTTGCTTCTTCAGATAGGCCTGTTTTACAATGTATTTTCTTCTTAGAACTGCCTTTGTTGCTTCCCAAAGGATTAGGACCATCGTGTTTTCATTTTCATTTGCTTCCATATATTTTTAATTTTTTTGTTTAATTTCTTGTTTAACCTACTCATTATTTAGTAGAATATTCTTTAACATCCATGTATTTGAAGGCTTTCCAAACTTTTTCTTGTGGTTGATTTCAAGTTTCATGGTGTTGAGATCAGAAAATATGCATGGTATGATCTAATCTTTTTGTACCTGTTGAGGGCTGATTTGTGACCTGAAATGGGCTCTATTCTGGAGAACNCACCATATGTGAAAGTCCACAGCTAATATCATCCTCAAGAGGAAAAAAACTGAGAGCTTTTCCCCTAAGATTACAAACATGACAGGTACGTCCACCCTGACGACTGTTGTCCAACAGTCCTAGCCTCAGCAATCAGACAACAAAATGAAATAAAACACATCAAAAACAGCAAGGAAGCAGTCATACTTTTACTCTTGGCAGATGACAGGATACTCTACATGGAAAACATGAAAGCCTCCACAAAAAAGAAAAACAAAAACAAACAAACAAACAAAATAAAACCCTGCTTGAGCAAAGTGCTTAGCAAAGTTGCAGGATATAAAATCAATGTACATATCGGTTGCATTTCTATACACCAATAATGAAGAAGCAGAAAGTGATATCAAGGAATGGATCGCATTTACAATTTTTTCTTTTTACAAATAGTTTATTGTCAAATTAGTTTCCACATAACACTCAGTGCTCATCACCAAAA
Organism: Crocuta crocuta; assembly: GCF_008692635.1. NCBI lineage: Eukaryota > Metazoa > Chordata > Mammalia > Carnivora > Hyaenidae > Crocuta > Crocuta crocuta. The sequence continues at coordinate 14,283 of NW_027526911.1, forward strand.
GTGCCCTTCTCCATGCCCATCCCTCCTCCCACCCACATCCATCAGTGCTCAGTTTTTGTCAGCATTCAAGAGTCTC
>NW_027526912.1:0-4008 GCF_008692635.1 Crocuta crocuta
CTAATTTGACAATAAACTATTTGTAAAAAAAAAAATAAAAAAAAAGGCAATAACATTTATAAAGAAAATAAATAAATAAAATAAAATGAGTCTCTTTTACACAGCATATAGATGGGTTTTGGTTGTTTTTTTTTTATCCATTTTGATACCTTATGTATTTTGATTGGAGCATTTAGTCCATTTACATTTAGAGTGATTATTGAAATATGAATTTAGGTCATTTTGTTACCTGTGAGTTGGTGTTTCTTGTGGAAAAGCTTTCAACCACTGATTATTGCATATGATGATATCTGTAGGCTTGTTATATATGGCCTTTATTATATTGATGTATGTTCATTCTATATACAATTTATTGAGTTTTTATTATGAAAGGGTTTGCAGTTTTAAAAAAAAATTATTTCTGAGTGAGAGAGACAGCGTGAACAGGGGAGGGCCAGAGAGAGAGGGAGACACAGAATCCAAAACAGGTTCCATGCTCTGAGCTAGCTGTCAGCACAGATACTGATGCGGGGCTTGAGCCCAGGAACCGTGAGATCATGACGTCAGCCGAAGTTGGATGCTTAACCAACTGAGCCACCCAGGTGCCCCTGAAGAGGTTTGCATTTTGTCAAATGATTTTTCTGCGACTGTTGAGAGGATCATATGATTTTTATTTTTAAGCACAAAGCCCGATATGGTGCTCAGACTCACGAACTATGAGATCATGACCTGAGCCAAAGTCAGATGCTTAACGAACTGAGTCACTGAAGAGCCCCAAAGCGGGTTTATTCTTAAGCATTTTATTTTACAACTTGCTCTTCATTTATAACATTCTATGTATGTGGTGTGCCATATCTGTTGATTTGTGTATGGTGAACTATCCTNCAGATATATACAAACTAAAAAGCAAACATTATCTCTTTCTTTCCTGTTCCATGTCCTCTCCTAGAATTAACAATGTTCTTTAAAAATTTTTAATGTTTATTTATTTTTGAGAGAGAGAGAGAGAGAATGAGAATGAACAGGGGAGGAGCAGAGAGAAAAGGAGACACAGAATCCAAAGGAGGCTCCAGGCTCTGAGCTGTCAACACAGAGCCTGATGCATGGCTTGAACTCATGAGCCATGAGATCATGACCCGAGCTGAAGTTGGACACTTAACTGAGCCACCTAGGTGCCCTTAATATTTTTTTTTTTAATGTTCATTTATTTTGAGAGAGAGAGAGCACAAGCAGGGGAAGAGCAGAGAGAGAAAGAGACACAGAATCCGAAGCAGGAATTAACAATTTTCAATGGGAGATTTTCTTACGGAACATATAATCACTTATTCATCATATAGGCATACACATTTAAAATACAGATATATGATTAAGCATTTTATTTATTATCAGACTTATTCTTTTTTTTAAATGGGTTTATTCTTTTTAAATGTTTACTTATTTATTTTTGAGAGAGAGAGAGAGAGAGCACAAGCTGGGGAGGGGCAGAGAGGAGACACAGAATTCGATACAGGCTCCAGGCTCTGAGCTGTCAGCACAGAGCTTGATGCAAGGCTCAAATTCACAAACTGCGTGATCGTGACCTGAACTGAAATTGTATGCTTAACTAACCGAGTCACCCAGGAGCTCCCAATTGGGTTTATTGTTAAGCATTTTATTTTGCAACTTGCTCTTCATTCATAATGGCTTTTAAGGGCAGTGGTAGAAATATACCTCATTTTAAATAACCACTACATGTTATTTATTTCTATGGAAAAATTGAACCATTATTTGTCTACTCTCCTGTTGATGGGTATTTAGGTGGTTTCTAATTTTTCACTATTACAAATAATGCTGTATATTCAATGAGTGTCTGTGTACATGTAACTTGATAACTTCATATACTATTACTATAGGGCATGGGTCTTACAAATGCAAATATTGAGACAATGAAAGATGAGAAATTTTCAAAAACATTCAGCTGCATACATATGGCCAAGTTAGTTTTCTCTATGGGGTGGTTATTAAAATTCAGGTTCATAGCCCCCCATGTAAGACATGCTTAGTAATATCTTTGGAAATGATATGGAATAGTAAGTGGCAAAAATATTAAGATACAAATTATTACAGAGTCTAAAATCCCTGAAAGAAAATAGAGAATAAAGAATGAAGACAAAAGTGAACAGAATCAAGTCCTTGCCTGTAGCACTGGATGATTCTACATCCCTGAGCCTCCATATTTGGCTCTGGAAGCTCCTCATTATATCTGCCTTCAACATTCACATATGAGTTTTCACCCTCTCTTCAAAAGATATGGAGAATAATTCTCAGTACATACACAATTTTTTCCTTGAGAACCAGATAGATTTCAGAGTGGTAATGACGGTAGAAATAGAGGGATCTCTAAGGGCGCTTGAAGCTAAGAGAAGGCTCAAGGGGAGTGAGTGCCTGTAAGGGACAGACACCAGATGACCAGGGTAAAGACCCAGAGGCATCTCCACCCCCTGCATGCTGACCTGATCATTGGCTCAGTTGTGTGCTGAACTACTAAGTCACTTAGCTAATCAGGGCTAAGAGTTGGGCCTGTGTTCACTACAGAACCCAGGATATCCTGGAATATCCTGCTGTCGATGACAGAGAAGAAAGGAGGCAAAATCCGTGCATAAACTGATGGGACAGACACATTCTTTGTTTTAGTGGAAGTTTCAAATTTATGAAACTTTCAATCTATCTCTGTATATCTCTGTTTCTCTTCCTAAATTACTGTAATGACTTTCAAACACCTAGCAAAACTGATTACAGAAATTCATTAAAGTAAGAAGGATACAAAGGGAATCAAAGTCATCAAACCCATATGAATTAGTTCCAGGAATTTTTGTGGAAAACAGAGGTTTCTATAGCACTTGGAGGAAATAAAAAAAGATGTGCTTTCCTGGAAAAGAGGAGGTACAGAGAGGTAGCTATGTGAAAACTGGAAGCCAAGATTTTGGTAGACCTTGAGCCAGTTCCTGAATCATAATGGTCTCAATGGCTGATGGTTGCATATGCAAAGAAATGGATACAACCCAACATCTGTGACACATATGAATGATCCATGCTGACCAACAAAAACAGGGTGCAAGGGAGCAGAGGCACTCATGAACATGCTCCCAGAGTTTCTGGCTAGGACTTCCTCCTGCCCATCAGCTTCCTCAGGCCCTGTTTCAGGTCTTTGTTTCTCAGGCTGTAGATAAAAGGGTTTAGCATGGAGGAAAGAACTGTGTAGACAATTGTTGCCACACGATCTCTCACGGTGTATTTGGACAGGGGCTGTAAATAGACATAGAAGATGCTTCCATAAAAGAGTGTTACCACAGTGAGGTGAGAGCCACAAGTGGAGAAGGCTTTGCGTTTCCCAGCAGCCGAGGGGATCCTGAGAACCGTAATGAGGACTCTTATATAAGAGAAAGTAACGCACAGAAAGGGAGTCACCAAAACAACGGAACCTTCTGACATTATCACAATTTCATTGACAAATATGGAGGAGCAGGACAATTTCATCATAGGGTTGATGTCACAGAGGAAGTGATGGATAACATTGGAGTCACAGAAGGTGAGACGATTCAGTAACAGGGTGTGTAGGAGTGAGTGGAGGTGAGGAAGTGAGCAGGAAAAGGCCACCAGCAGAACACAGCGACGGTGGTTCATGGTGGTGACATAGTGGAAGGGGTCACAGATGGCCACATAGCGGTCAAAGGCCATGACTGCCAGGAGGCAGCTGTCAGTGTTGCCCAGAGCATAAACAAAATACATCTGTGTCAGACACCCAGCATAGGAGATGGTCTTCTCTGACAGGAAGCTCACTAGCATCCTGGGGACAATGGTGGTTGTAAAGCAAATGTCAGTGGAGGACAGGAAACTCAAGAAGAAATACATGGGGGTCTGGAGCTGGGGGTCAGAGTGGATGGCGAGGATGATGAGTAGGTTCCCTGTTATGGTGACCAGGTACATGGTGAGGAAGAGGATAAAGAGTGGCTTCTGGTCCTCAGGCCTGGAGGAGAGTCCCAGGAGGAT
>NW_027526912.1:4289-9608 GCF_008692635.1 Crocuta crocuta
AGAATGAACAGGGGAGGAGCAGAGAGAAAAGGAGACACAGAATCCAAAGGAGGCTCCAGGCTCTGAGCTGTCAACACAGAGCCTGATGCATGGCTTGAACTCATGAGCCATGAGATCATGACCCGAGCTGAAGTTGGACACTTAACTGAGCCACCTAGGTGCCCTTAATATTTTTTTTTTTAATGTTCATTTATTTTGAGAGAGAGAGAGCACAAGCAGGGGAAGAGCAGAGAGAGAAAGAGACACAGAATCCGAAGCAGGAATTAACAATTTTCAATGGGAGATTTTCTTACGGAACATATAATCACTTATTCATCATATAGGCATACACATTTAAAATACAGATATATGATTAAGCATTTTATTTATTATCAGACTTATTCTTTTTTTTAAATGGGTTTATTCTTTTTAAATGTTTACTTATTTATTTTTGAGAGAGAGAGAGAGAGAGCACAAGCTGGGGAGGGGCAGAGAGGAGACACAGAATTCGATACAGGCTCCAGGCTCTGAGCTGTCAGCACAGAGCTTGATGCAAGGCTCAAATTCACAAACTGCGTGATCGTGACCTGAACTGAAATTGTATGCTTAACTAACCGAGTCACCCAGGAGCTCCCAATTGGGTTTATTGTTAAGCATTTTATTTTGCAACTTGCTCTTCATTCATAATGGCTTTTAAGGGCAGTGGTAGAAATATACCTCATTTTAAATAACCACTACATGTTATTTATTTCTATGGAAAAATTGAACCATTATTTGTCTACTCTCCTGTTGATGGGTATTTAGGTGGTTTCTAATTTTTCACTATTACAAATAATGCTGTATATTCAATGAGTGTCTGTGTACATGTAACTTGATAACTTCATATACTATTACTATAGGGCATGGGTCTTACAAATGCAAATATTGAGACAATGAAAGATGAGAAATTTTCAAAAACATTCAGCTGCATACATATGGCCAAGTTAGTTTTCTCTATGGGGTGGTTATTAAAATTCAGGTTCATAGCCCCCCATGTAAGACATGCTTAGTAATATCTTTGGAAATGATATGGAATAGTAAGTGGCAAAAATATTAAGATACAAATTATTACAGAGTCTAAAATCCCTGAAAGAAAATAGAGAATAAAGAATGAAGACAAAAGTGAACAGAATCAAGTCCTTGCCTGTAGCACTGGATGATTCTACATCCCTGAGCCTCCATATTTGGCTCTGGAAGCTCCTCATTATATCTGCCTTCAACATTCACATATGAGTTTTCACCCTCTCTTCAAAAGATATGGAGAATAATTCTCAGTACATACACAATTTTTTCCTTGAGAACCAGATAGATTTCAGAGTGGTAATGACGGTAGAAATAGAGGGATCTCTAAGGGCGCTTGAAGCTAAGAGAAGGCTCAAGGGGAGTGAGTGCCTGTAAGGGACAGACACCAGATGACCAGGGTAAAGACCCAGAGGCATCTCCACCCCCTGCATGCTGACCTGATCATTGGCTCAGTTGTGTGCTGAACTACTAAGTCACTTAGCTAATCAGGGCTAAGAGTTGGGCCTGTGTTCACTACAGAACCCAGGATATCCTGGAATGTCCTGCTGTCGATGACAGAGAAGAAAGGAGGCAAAATCCGTGCATAAACTGATGGGACAGACACATTCTTTGTTTTAGTGGAAGTTTCAAATTTATGAAACTTTCAATCTATCTCTGTATATCTCTGTTTCTCTTCCTAAATTACTGTAATGACTTTCAAACACCTAGCAAAACTGATTACAGAAATTCATTAAAGTAAGAAGGATACAAAGGGAATCAAAGTCATCAAACCCATATGAATTAGTTCCAGGAATTTTTGTGGAAAACAGAGGTTTCTATAGCACTTGGAGGAAATAAAAAAAGATGTGCTTTCCTGGAAAAGAGGAGGTACAGAGAGGTAGCTATGTGAAAACTGGAAGCCAAGATTTTGGTAGACCTTGAGCCAGTTCCTGAATCATAATGGTCTCAATGGCTGATGGTTGCATATGCAAAGAAATGGATACAACCCAACATCTGTGACACATATGAATGATCCATGCTGACCAACAAAAACAGGGTGCAAGGGAGCAGAGGCACTCATGAACATGCTCCCAGAGTTTCTGGCTAGGACTTCCTCCTGCCCATCAGCTTCCTCAGGCCCTGTTTCAGGTCTTTGTTTCTCAGGCTGTAGATAAAAGGGTTTAGCATGGAGGAAAGAACTGTGTAGACAATTGTTGCCACACGATCTCTCACGGTGTATTTGGACAGGGGCTGTAAATAGACATAGAAGATGCTTCCATAAAAGAGTGTTACCACAGTGAGGTGAGAGCCACAAGTGGAGAAGGCTTTGCGTTTCCCAGCAGCCGAGGGGATCCTGAGAACCGTAATGAGGACTCTTATATAAGAGAAAGTAACGCACAGAAAGGGAGTCACCAAAACAACGGAACCTTCTGACATTATCACAATTTCATTGACAAATATGGAGGAGCAGGACAATTTCATCATAGGGTTGATGTCACAGAGGAAGTGATGGATAACATTGGAGTCACAGAAGGTGAGACGATTCAGTAACAGGGTGTGTAGGAGTGAGTGGAGGTGAGGAAGTGAGCAGGAAAAGGCCACCAGCAGAACACAGCGACGGTGGTTCATGGTGGTGACATAGTGGAAGGGGTCACAGATGGCCACATAGCGGTCAAAGGCCATGACTGCCAGGAGGCAGCTGTCAGTGTTGCCCAGAGCATAAACAAAATACATCTGTGTCAGACACCCAGCATAGGAGATGGTCTTCTCTGACAGGAAGCTCACTAGCATCCTGGGGACAATGGTGGTTGTAAAGCAAATGTCAGTGGAGGACAGGAAACTCAAGAAGAAATACATGGGGGTCTGGAGCTGGGGGTCAGAGTGGATGGCGAGGATGATGAGTAGGTTCCCTGTTATGGTGACCAGGTACATGGTGAGGAAGAGGATAAAGAGTGGCTTCTGGTCCTCAGGCCTGGAGGAGAGTCCCAGGAGGATAAAACTGGAGACACTGTTGGTTTGGTTGTCTCTTTCCATGATTATGAAGTCAGCTAAAACAAAGAACATCTTACCATTTCACAGAAATTTCTTCCATAAAAAGCCAATAGGTATGTTTCTTTCTATGTTTACTTTTCACTCATAAGATCATGATTAGCTACCATAACTTGTCAACTTTGTGTGGTCTTTGACGCTGCCATCTCATCCAGCTTCCAGACTTCACACACTTCTAGTATTGATAGCATGGACTTTGGGAAGAAGAATTTTCTGTCATGAACAGATTTTAACTTTCCTAATTCAGCTTATATTAAATCTTAAAAATAATTGTCGATTGAGCATCTACTTTGTCAAAGTATTCTTCTGGTAGTAGGGACACCACTGTGAAAAAGGAAGAGACAAGCCTGGCTTTTAGATCCTCCATTTTAATGGAGGATCTATCTAGCTATCATCTATCTATTGTCTACCACCTTTCATCAGATAGTTCTGCATTCTATAAAGAGAAATAAACCACATAAGGGAATAGAGACTGACAAAAGTATAATGGGGAATTTATTTTAGATTAGATGGCTTTATTTTCCTCTGTCTGTGTCAAAACAAGTGTTCATTTATGTTATGCTGAGCTTTACCTTTGAAACTCCTTGCCAAAAAAGGAGGTTTGATGAAATATTCAACCAGGAAATCAGAGGAATAATAAACCTAGGCAAGCAAAGTTTTGCTTTCACGCTTGGTTCATCTTTAGAGGTACTTATTTAGAAGCTCACATTCCTGGTAAATGTCAACCTATCACTATCATTCTATACAAGTCCGTATTTTTAATTTCATGTTTTACCTATTTTCTTTCTAGTTTCCTAAATCTGATCATGTTCCCATATCTTGGACATCCAGCCATTAAGCAAGTATATGCCGTCTATGCCAGCATCCTTTTGTTTATCTAGTTATATAGATATCCTTGAAAAATATCTATTATTGCTTTGTTTCGGTATTTTTTCTTCCATTTACTGCAACAACTACTTCAATAATACTGTGGCATATATTTCATTCTGTCTTTTTCTACCTATATATGTTTTTGGAGATCTATCAATGTTATGGCTCTTTACTTCTGATTCTTTCCATTGTATGCACACAGCACACTTGACTTACTGTTTCCCTAAATGTCCTCGAAATCATTACTACAATGAACAACATAAATTCAGATATCCTCATGCCTACAACGTGTTTTAAAAAATTTATTACTTTAATCAATCAATTACTTAATTATTAAAAATGCTTTTTTAATGTTTATTTTTGAGAGAGAGAGATCACAAGCAGGGGAGGGGCAGAGAGAGAAGGAGACACAGAATCAGAAGCAGGCTTCTGTCAGCACAGAGCCCAATGTGGGGCTTAAACTCATGGACTGTGAGATCATGTCCTAAGCCAAAGTCAGACTCATAACCGACTGAGCTACCCAGGGTGCCCCTGCCTACAAAGTGTTTTAAATTATTCATCAAGACACTGAGAATGGGCACATTGGATAGGCATTTTTAAAATAGCAGTTCAAGGAATCACCATTTATTTATTCATTTGTTCATTCGGTAATTAAATGCCCACTTTCCAGCTGGTATCAGGCAAATAATTAAATATCTTTATATTTCAGTTTTCTTATCTGTGAATAGCGATAGTAATATTTTCCCCATAATATTTTTATGATGTTTTCGTTTTTAAAATGTCCTTGAAGCACTTAGATTGATTCCAGGGACAGAGTAAATGTTTGATATCACTGTCTTCTCTTCCCCATAACCATTGGTGCCAATGACTTTTTCTCTAACTAGGAATTTGTACATGTTCTCAGAAGTAATGAATCTGAGTACTAAAGTAACCCTAGCCCCCCCCCCCACATTAATGCTCTAATGGTCAGATTAATCTTTTTAAAATTGTTTTTAATGTTTTATTTATTTCTGAGTGAGAAAGAGAGAGAGGAGGGGAGGTTCAGAGAAAGAGGAAGATACAGAATCTGAAGCAGGCTCCAGGCTCTGAGCTAGCCATCAGCACAGAGCCTGACACGGGGCTCAAACCCATGAACCGTGTGATCATGACCTGAGCCAAAGTTGGACGCTTAACCAACTGAGCCACCCAGGCAACCCAATGGTCAGATTAACCTTAATATGAATTTACAAAGCCTTCTTAGATGGTGTATTTGTCCATATTTTGAATAATATGAGAGTGAATCAGTAACTAAACACATCTCATACAGGTAGAATTTTGTTTAATCCTCACTGCAAACTTGTGAGGCATAAGCCTTTTTCTCTTTTTTTTTTTTTTTTATTT
>NW_027526912.1:9715-36786 GCF_008692635.1 Crocuta crocuta
TATAAATCGTTTTTTTTTTTTTTTTTTTTTTTTTAATTTGAGAGAGAGAGAGAAAGATAGAGCATGCAAGTGGGGGAGAGGCAGATGGAGAGGGGAGAGAATCTCAAGCAGGCTCCATGATCAGTGCAGAGCCTGATGCAGGGTTGATCCCAGGACCCTGGGATCATGACCTGAGCCAAAATCAAGAGTTGGACACTTAACCAACTGAGCCCCCCAGGTGCCCTGGCATAAGCTATTATTACTCCCATTTCCTTTTTCTAATGAGGAAGCAGATACAGAGTTAAAATAATTTGCTAAACTTACACATCAAGTAAATGGCCAAAAATAGGATTCAAATTCAGAATTAATTCTGAATCTCAAGATTTAACTATTAACCACTATGCATCTTTTCATATTTTTATAAAGCTATAAAATATATCTGAAACAATCATGCACAGGATCTATTTTTTTCCAATTTGATCATTTTCTATTTTAACACACACATGTCCCACACATTTTGTTTCCTTAAATGTTTTTCACCCCATCTTAAAAACAGACTTTTGCTGTTACAATGGTATATATATTTTTTCTGTGTTAAACAGATTTTAGAATTTGAAAATTCTCATATATGTGATTGATTTGCAAAAAAAAATGAGGAATTTGGTCTTGAATGGCTGGGGCATTGTATGTGTATTAAGTTGAGAGTGTGGCAGAAATTGCACTAGACTTGGAAGCACAAAGTGGGGGGTTGTACTTGACCTCTATTACTTGTGCACTGAGGGATTTTAGATATTCTAAAGAGTGAATATAACATATACATTTCTATATTTATATGTTTGTAAAATATACATCAGCAAAAAAAAATTCTAAGTTTGTAAAATATACATCAGCAAAAATAAATTATTTGTGAAGGGGATGCCTGAGGAGCATGAGATAAAGATTTAAATGGTTCAAGCAAGGTTGGGTACTCCTGTATCTCATCTGGGCTGAGTACATGGCAAAATGGAAAGAAGTTTTGGAAGTGAGAATCTGAGGAAATAATTCTCAAAGCCTGGCATGTGTCAAGGATGGGGGACGTGTGTGTGTGTGTGTGTGTGTGTGTGTGTGTGTGTAGCTTTTCTACTAAACTCCCCACATCTACTTATTGGGGATCTGCTTCCTTACAAGCCATGGTATAGGGGCCTGGGTGGCTCAGATTGTAGAGTGTCCAGCTCTTGATTATGGCTCAGGTCATAATCTCGCTATCTTGGGATCAAGCCCCACATTGGGCTCTGTGTTGAGAATGGAGCCTGTTTAGGATCCTCTCTCTCCCTCTCCTTGCCTCTCCTCTGCTCATTTTCTCTCTCTCTCTCTTTCTAAAAATAAATAAATAAACATTTAAAAACCCCAAAACAATGGTATAATGACATATACTGGTCTATGGATTAAATAGGGTGATCATAAAATGCAAAGCCTTACTTACTTAAATGCAAAGAAAACTTACTTAAATGCTAGGCTGAACTCTGATATACTGTGTCCATGTAATTTTTGGAGCTAAAGGAGCTAAAAGGAGGCTGAAATAAGTACCCAGGTCAGGTGGATGGTCAGGTGGGCAGCCAGCATGCTGGTGTTCACTTTCCATATCCAGATTATCTTCTCACTCTTTCCAGTTTTAAAAAACCTTTTCTTCCTCTTGAACCTCTTTTCCAAATTGGTTAGGTTTACCTATCAGTCAAAGCTGACCCTTGACCTTCTAGCCAGTGATAAAAAGAGGGATTGGGAGGAAAGAGGAAAAAGCAGAGAGGCAGATTGCTCTAGATTCCAGAGGGGAAAAGTTTCCTAATGCTGTCTCACATCCCTATTTCTCACCCTCTGTCTCTCAGCATCCTTCAGTTGCTTTTCTGTTTCCCATTGCAGAAGTCAGAGATGCCAAGATTCACTGTAGCAGGAACTCTCCTGGTCGAGGAAACTCTGTCGACTTCTCATGGGTTTGCCTCTGCTTTCTTGGATTCCTTTGGGTCCTTGCTGGGCCGAGGAAGTCACAGTGTGTTCATTCCAACAGGACCCCTCAAGAGAGTTTGCTCTGTGACCTCTCTCTCAATATAGAAATCACAATGGCAGCAGAATTGAGCGGAGCTGCCCTTAGGGGGACAGCGAACTCCTGAGTCCACCTTCTGAAGATTGAGGTTATTTCCAGAGCCTTTCAAACTTACTATAACATCTCTAGGGCATGCTTTAGTGTCCTCATGTATAGGGTAGTCAAAGGGGATAGGATGAGTGTGTGTGTGTGTGTATGTGTGTGTGTTTGGTGATTAGGGAACATTACGGTTTGGGTTCTCCAGGAACCCAACTTTCAGATGGAGATTAGCCTGCAGGGCATTTATTGGAGATTGCTCTAGGGATCCACATCTGTGGAAGGGAGAGGAAGAAAGTAGAGCTGGGCAGAAAGAGAAGTTTGGTTGTGATACAGTCCTCACAAATGCCTCAGCTAAACTTACTGGGAGCTCTGGAGCTAGGATGTTGAGGGGGATGGCTCTTTATACCCTCACATTGATCATTGGGTGTAGGCTGCACCTGGAAGATAGGATGCTTGGGTGAAACAGTTTCTTTCAGCCAAAAGCCATCCCCAAAGAGAGAGCTTAAAGCTGAGGACTATCTTACAAGGCAACTGAGGACTATCTTACAAGGCAACTCTTGATGAGCTATAGTAGAGTCATTTTTCATTTTTGACCTGCACTTACACAGTGAGCTGACTTACTCATGAACCATGCTCAGGGTTTTCCTTCCTCTGTCAGCTGGTTATAGGGGATATTCTACGCAGTCATAGCTTTCTGATCCCTTCCCTAGATCACACTGGGTTTCCATAAATAATACTGATATAATGGGTCCTCTGCATCCTTGTGGTGATTATCTTTCACCTTCAAGACTGTACATGTCTTTCTAAGGCTCCAACCTGCTAGCAACTTCTTGGTTATCAGATCCATTTACCATGGTGTCATTGATGCAGTGGACCAGTGTGATGTTCTGTGGGATACCTAGGTTGTCTGCATGTTTTCAGATTATATTATGACAGAATTCAAGAGAGTTAACAGAACCTTGGGGAAAAACATATACTATTTCTATTCAAAGTACACGCAAACTGCTTCTGATCCTTTTATGTGTTAGAACTGGAAAAGAATGTGTCCACAAGATCAGTGGCTGAAAACCATGTAGTTAAGGCCACATATTAGTTAGTCTTTGGTAGCAAATATACCACATCTAGGAAGATGGCTGAGATTGAGGCTACTCTTTGGTTGAGTTTGCAATAGTCCACTGTCACCTTCCAGGGTCTGTCTGGTTTTTGTAGGAACTCAAATGGTGAGTTAAAGAGAGAAATGATGGACACCCACTGTGGCATGCTTTCTCTTCCATTCCCCTCAGATATATTATTTTTGACTTATTATCTTGACTTGGGGATGGGCAGCTTCAGAGGATCCCCACAGGCCAGGGATCCAATGTTGGTGATGTGCTAACTTCCAAGTATTCTTTGTAATTATATTTAAGGACACTACTGAAATTACATAGTGTGTCTGCAGATTAAGTGGACCCACTGTATAACTAATTGAACCAGTACTCCATTTAGTACCTTATCCCTATTTGCATCCTCTCTAACAATGACACCATGACGACATTTTCCCATATAAAGTTGCCCAAGTAAATGGCCATAGGTACCTCTGGGGAAAGTCAGGGAGAATCACCATGGGTGCATTCCCTGTGGTGTTGCATGGCTCTTCCTTCTTGGGACATGGCCTTTCCATCAGTCAGTGGATTCTGGGTTTGAAAGTGGTTCAGGTCTAAAACTCAAGCAAGGGACCAGAATGTTTCATTGAGTACTCTCAGAATCCTCATTCATCCTTGATTTCCTTTGTTCAGAGATGGAACAGTACCCCTTACTGGTTGCTGATCTATTTTCCCATAGCAAACCCATCTCCATATTTTTCCCAGGTGAAGATTCCTTGACTGGCATTCCTTGACCTCACCACTTGTGATGTTTAATTTTCTGTGTCAAGTTGGCTGGGCTATGGTACCCAGTTATTTAATGAAATAGTAATTCAGGTGTTGCCATGGAGTATTTTGTAGATATGATTGACATCTACTATCAGTTGACTTTAAGTAAAAGAATATAATTTAAGTAAATGAGGTAAAATATTTTATAAAGTAAATATATGTAAGTAAAGTAGAATAATGTTAAGTAAAGGAGATTACTCTTATTTAGTTGGTTGAAGGCCTTGAGAGTACAAGCAAAAGCGGAGGTTTTCTGGAGAAGAGACATTGCCTCAAGATGCCCTGAATTTCCATCCTGCAGACTGTCTGCCCTGTGGATTTCGGACTTGCCAGCTTCTACATTTGCAATTCTTAAAATCTCCATCTCTCTTTCTCTCTTTGTCATGTATACATTTCTGTGATGTCATATCTTACCATTAGTCTGACTTACAGAAGAAGACCCATTATCAAAAGTATAAGATGAAAAATAGTCTTGTGTTCTTGTTTCCCATCCACACACAGTCTGCTACTAGCATAATTTATAATTAAATGAAGACTTGGGTTGGTGTGTTACAAACTTGACCAGTTCTTAGGGTGAATGCTTCATTTGGCAAATTCATTAGAATTTTAGTCCCTTAGGCCAGCTTGTCTTTAGAAAACTGACTGGGTTTAGTCTTAGCACACAGTATCTCATTTAACCCTCACAATAACATTGCAGTCAAGGAGCTGTTACCACCTGCCATAGGTCTGAGGAGACAGAACTTAAATCCCTTGCATAGGTGACCCAGTGGCAGAGCTTTTACTGATCTCAGGTCAGTCTGTGTCTAACGCCCTGGGATCAATCTCACCATCTGATTGTTTCTTGATCAAGCCTCAGCCCTTGCTCTACAGAGTATCTCAGGGGAGTGGGGAGACCTGCAAGCTCTCAGGTAGCAGTGGAACGCTTGCTCTGATGGAAGCCAGGTCTGAAATTTGGGAGTCTGCAAGACCAGTCCTTACCCTGTTTTGGCCATTCTGTAAGGTATGGAAAGACTGACCCCATGCCATAGCTATTCAGAAGCCAAGGTGGCCATGGTCACTTCTGCGCTCCATGACATCAACATCAAGGTTACTTTCTCTTAGGACTTGTGGTTCAGCCCCTCTAGTCCCTTCACAGGTTACCTCCCAAGGGGAAAGCAAAAAATTGGGCAATTAGCCCATATAGACTCCTGCTCTCATCAGAAGCTCAGGATGTTCCCCCTGGGTATTAACCTTGTTGGTGAATAGAGATCTTCTTGCCCATTTTTATGCTGCTGGAAAACAGAGACGAAATCTTCAAAAGGTCCCTAGGTCATGAGAACTTGTTCCTTGGATACCAGGTGTGCTGGACAAAAAGTGAAGGCCCAGGGAAAAACCTTGACCAGAAGTGTCTGAGCTCACCAAGGAGTGCTGTAGGTAGGAAGATGGAGAATCACCACCTGGCACTGGACGTGTATGTTTAGGCAAGGATGTGTATGCATGTGTGTATTTTTTTTGTGTTGTTTGTATAACCCAATGCACTTAGTAGTTAACTGCCGGAGGCCGCGCCGGCTCCGACAGGTCCAGGGGTCCCTGAAGGATGGACGGTGTCGGCGAAAGAGAATGAGAGAGCCCCGAGATTCTTTCTGATCACCAGGCAGGCATCTCTGTCCTGTGGGTTTTGGTGTCTTTATTTAAAGGTTCAACAACCATATGAGGTCAGAGAAAAGGAATTTCTTACAATGAGAGGTCTTTTGTGATATCAATTGCAGAATTATCCCAGTCATGGTGAATTTACAACCAAGGAAATAACAGGATGCTCTTAGTGAAAGACAGGATAACATATAGGTTAGGCTGTATATAGATAAGCTAGGAGTCATTCTGTCTGGCTCTCAGGAGGATGAATGTTTCTGAATTGGTTTGTGTGTGGAAGTCCTCATGGGGGCCCTAAATGTGTCCATCTTGGCACCTGGGTTTATGTTTTAGCTACTCTTATCTATCCTCATCCCAGTTGCCAGTGTAAGGGAGGGTGTTTGTGGAATGTAGGCCTTGAGGAAGGGACTGCCATACATCACCAATTAGTAAGTTATGTTCTGTACTTATCTGTACTTTAACTATAAATTAGGCTCTTCTGATATGGGACCAGGCTCAATAGTAACTCTTGTGTTTTTAACCCCCTTTATTATCTAAGTCTTGGATCTGCAAGGCCCATAGGAAGAGCCTTTTGACAATCTCCCATAGAGCTTTCATCTAAAGTCTCTTTTGTGAAGGCAGGAATATGCTTTTCCTTATGAGGTATCTGTATTCAGAATATGGGTCTGATATGGAATATTGGGACGCCTAGTCAATACCAGCAGGCTCATTTCCAACATGAACCAGTAGTAGCAGAAGGAGATATTAGTCTTCATTTCTCATGGCAGAAGCTGTGCAAACATTGCCATCTCCTTGCTGTGACTGCCATCCAGAGAGGCCGGTGCAGCTCCCAGCAGTTAACTAACTCATGTACCAACTCTGTTCATGTAGACAGGGTTTCAATAGATTATGGAGGGAAAACTTTTTTTGGGGTGTGTATGTGTGTGTGTGTGTGTTCATGTGTTGTTTAGGTTTATGTTTTTGTGTGGTGTATTTGCATTACTGCACATGTACCTGTATGTAGATAGTATGTTCTTTTTTCTGTGGGTTGTGCTTTGTCTGGATGACTGTGATGTTTATGTATTCTGTTGTGTGTGACAATGTTTTATTTATCAGTTGAGTGTAAATTCATGTAAAAGTAACACAAACCCTGATTGTATTTTATCTAGAATGAGTTTAGGTCTTGAAGAGAATGTATATAGATCTGAGGTCTGTGATGGTGTGCATGAGTATGTGTGTGACTACATGTGTGTTTTTATGTATAAAACACTTACACTCTATTTTAGCCTAAAATAGGTATAGAAGGGAGAGAAATAAAATCAGAAGGCAACATGTGTATGTGTGTTTGCATGGGTTTGTGTGTATGTCCATGGGTGTGTGTGTGTGTGTGTGTATGTGTGCATAGATGTGTGTATGTATGTCTGTGTGTTGGATAAACAGATTCATAACTACATTCTCCTTTTATGTCTTATCTCCTTTTATTTCAGACAGAGATAGGCAGCTCTGAGAAGAGTCATCCTCAAGTCAGGTGGTAAGCTATTTGTCCATGTGATTTGAAGACCCCACAGTGCACTGAGGGCACTTTTCTTCATTGACCTTCCAAAATGCCATATTTCTACTCTTTTTAAAATTTAAAAAAAAATTTATATCTGAAAGAGAGAGAGAGACAGCGTGAACAGGGGAGGGTCAGAGAGAGAGGGAGACACAGAATCCGAAACAGGCTCCAGGCTCTGAGCTAGCTGTCAGCACAGAGCCTGACGCAGGGCTCAAACCCATGAACCATGAGATCATGACCTGAGCCGAAGTTGGACACTTAACCAACTGAGCCACCCAGGCACCCCTCTACTCTTTAAAAATTGTTTTCAATGCTTATCGATTTTTTTTTTTTTTGAGAGAGAGCATGAGCGGTGGAGGGGCAGAGAGGGAGACACAGAATTTGAAGCAGGCTCCAGGCTCTGAGCTGTCAGCACAGACCCCAACACGGGGCTCGAACCCATGAGTTATGAGACCATGACCTGAGATGTGAGACCATGGTCTGAGCCAAAGTTGGCTGCCCAACTGACTGAGCCACCCAGGTGCCCCAACCATCTTTCTACTCTTGAGAGCATGGTAGTGGTTAAGTGCTGACGCTGGTGTCACACACATTTTGATTCAAATATCTTATTTTTGACACATCATTTTGGACCATGGGATCAACCTCTGTGATGCTAAGAAGACTGAACTGTAAAATGTGATAGGAGTATTCCACCCAGTATGTGGCATGTGATAAGCATGCACTAAATGGGTGCTAGCATCATGTTTATTCCCTAAATGCATGAGATTTTAAACTTGCTAGTCATTTCTTGACTGTTCAGAGTATTTTGTGCAAAGGCAAGGTAAACATCCAACACAGTCCTTTTCAAACTCCAGTAGACAGCTTCCCTTCCTCCTTTCAGAGCATGTATCCATCTGTTTCTTTCACACGGTGGGTGGTTTGCATCAGGAGTCTATGCTTCCTGGTCCAATCACTGAATGTGAAGATTCTACTTGTCACAAAACTTTTGGATTTCACCTCCAAAATGCTTGAGTTCCAAAAAGAAGTTTTATCCAATTAATGCCACTGAGCAGCCATGTATCAGCAGAAGGTGTAAGTCACTGCCCCTCTTCTGGTCCCGCTGACTGAGATGAGCTCAGAGAACAGAGGTTCTTCGAAGAGGCTCTTCTATCAGATCCCTATGCCTTAGAATGATGGTGTCTCACTGGGTTCCATCTTAGGGCTTCTGTGTGTGGCCTCTAAGTCTGATTTAATTCCCAGCAAGGGAGCTGCCTGGCCTTTAGTGCAAAGACTATCAGAAGTCCTATGCTTAAGATCAGAGTCCATCAACTAGTACATGCTATGGAGTATGTGATTTCATACCTGTTTCCACTATAGTAACATGAAATAATTGACTTGGAATTTCTGCTTTACAGGCACTCAATTAATGCTTGCTAATTAATGTAATTAAGTGCATGTGGAAGACCTTCAAACATTGGAAAGTGTGGTATAAGTAGGTGACCATACATTCTGGTTTGCTTAGGAAAGTCTTGGTGTAGACCTATTGTTCTGGTATAATTATTATTTAACTTCTCTTTTCAGTCTTTAAAAAATTATTTTTAGAGAGAAAGGGAGAGTGTTTGGGGCAGAGGGAGAGAGAGAGAAATCTTAGGCAGGCTCCACGCTCAGTGCAGAGCCCAACATAGGACTTAATTCCATGACCCTGGGATCATGACCTGAACCAAACTTAAGAGTTGGATGCTCAACCAACTGAGCCACTGAGACACCCCTCTTTTCACTCTTAAAGTATGCTGGCTTGGATAATATACAATAGGGTAATCATATGTATGAGCATAGGTAGGTAAATCAAGCAGGTAGATGGGGCAATTTTGAAGCCCTGAAACAATTCCAAACATGGACCAGGATATTCTGCCAAACGAACGAAGGGCAGTAACAGCAGAATGGTGAAGAGTAGGATCTCTGACTATGGTGACAAAAGTCCCCAAGGCCACTCAGGTAGTAAATTATTGAGTTTAGAATCCAATTCAATATTTTTTTTTAGTTACAGAGCCCTAGCTCCTGATCAGTACTCCATAATGTGCTCAATAATTGTAAGCTCCAAGAAGGAAGAGGATTTCATATTTTATTTTCTGTTTTGTTCTCAGTGCCAAGAAAGAATCTGGAACATGGTCAAATAAGTGAAGAAATTTATGCTGGTCTCCTTTGAAGGAAATCTTATATGCTGTTGGAAATTTGATGCATTCTGTGACCACAATGGGGCAGATGGAGATTCAGACTGCAAAATGTGTGGTGTGTCTGAATTTTGATACAGTCTCCAGGGGAAACAGCATGTGGCTGTAATGTACACATAGTGATGATAACCACCATATCTCAGTCTCTGATCTTCTATCTCCAGGAGACATAAGAACAACATGAGGCGGGAGAACCAGAGCAGTGTGTCTGAGTTCCTCCTCCTGGGGCTCCCCATCCCGCCAGAGCAGCAGGGCGTGTTCTTCACCCTGTTCCTGGGCATGTACCTGACCACGGTGCTGGGGAACCTGCTCATCATCCTGCTCATCAGGCTGGACTCTCGCCTCCACACCCCCATGTACTTCTTCCTCAGCCACCTGGCCTTCTCTGATATCTCTTTCTCGTCTGTCTCTGTCCCAAAGATGCTGATGAACATGCAGACTCAGCACTTATCCATCCCCTATGTGGCATGCATTTCCCAGATGTATTTTTTCATACTTTTTGTCTGTCTGGACAATTTCCTTCTTGCAGTGATGGCATATGACAGGTATGTGGCCATCTGTCAGCCGCTCCACTACACCTCTGTCATGAAGGAGGAGCTGTGTGTCTTACTGGTGGCTGGATCCTGGTTCTTCTCGTGTGCCCATGCCTTATTGCATACTCTCTTTCTATCCCGCCTGTCCTTCTGTGCTGACAATACCATCCCTCATTTCTTTTGTGATATCACCGCCCTTTTGAAGTTGACCTGCTCAGACATCTCCCTCAATGAGCTAGTTATCTTCACTGAGGGGGGAGTGTTTGCTTTCCTGCCATTGTGTGCTATTTTGGGCTCTTATATTCGCATTGGGGCCACCATCCTAATGGTTCCGTCCATCAAGAGGATCTGCAAAGCCTTGTCCACCTGTGGCTCCCACCTCCTTGTGGTGTTTTTGTACTATGGGACTCTTGCAATGATTTACTTCATTCCTTCATCAAACAATTCCAAAGTCAAAGACATAATTGCTTCAGT
This sequence comes from Crocuta crocuta, assembly GCF_008692635.1. Lineage (NCBI taxonomy): Eukaryota > Metazoa > Chordata > Mammalia > Carnivora > Hyaenidae > Crocuta > Crocuta crocuta. The sequence goes on from NW_027526912.1 coordinate 20,098, forward strand.
TATATATGCAGTGGTGACACCCATGTTAAACCCCTTTATCTATAGCCTGAGGAACAGGGACATTAAATTGGCTCTGGGAGCACTTTATAGAGGAAAATTATTTTTTTCTAAGTAACAGTTACTCAGTTATGTTCTTACTTTTCCTAGTGATGCTTCTAGAGACATCTCCTTGAAAATTTGTGGAGGTGATTTTTGGAAATTGCAAAAATGGCCAAATTACTTTGCTGCCCCTTGTAAAAATATGATTTGTTTCCTTACCCACTGAATCTGGGCAGGGCTTGTTATTGACTTTGACTAATAGATTCAGTGAAAGTGGTGCAAGATTTCCAAGCCTATGTAGACTCTGTTCCTTCTCCTCCTGGCACCTTGAGACCACCATAAGAAACAGTCCAAGCTAAGGTGTGTGAAGATGGGGGGGGGGGACACATGGAGGAGGACCCAGATGCTCCAGCTAATAATCAACCAGCACCCAGGTGACCTGGTATGTGATAGCAGAGGCATGAGTGAGCCCTTGTTGAGATTAGTTTCCCAGACGAGAAACCCTATCCAGCTAACACATTCCCAGCCCAAACTGCAAGCCCATGGAATTGTCATATAAACAAGTGGTTGTTGTTTAAGCCACTTAAATTTTGGGATGATTTGTTATGCAGCAAAAGCTAACGGATACAGTGGCTACCCTTGTTTCTGGTGCCTTTCAAATTTTCCTTGATTTCAATGATCTCTCCCTCTTTTTGGATTCCTGCTTGGATTATATTCCCTGCCTATTTTTCTAGAACTTACTAAAAAACCATTCAAGTTATGATCTCCATAACCTATTGCCTTAGCTTTAGGAATCTCTTCTTGTCCTCATTATTCTCCCATAAGCCTTGGTATATGTCAGCCACTCTCATTTTTGTCAAGTCAACATCTTAAGATATGACCTTATCTATCTGAAGAGATATGGATGATTTGCTATGATATCAAAATACATGAGCTTCTTTTTCTGAAGGAAGGTTACACATTATATATTTCTTTTTGAAGAAGAGAAACAATCTTAGACTAAGATTAGAGGTCTGAATTACATTGCATTTTGTAGAAGTTATATCTTCTGACCCTTTAAGTTAGTGATACCAAGTTAAAGAGAGAAGAATTTTCAAATGCGAGGGGGGTCTGGATGGCTCAGTCAGTTAAGTGTCTGACTCTTGATTTCAGCTCAGGTTACAATCTCATGGTTCATGAGTTTGAGTTCCATGTCAGGTTCTTCACTGACAGTGCGAAGCCTCCTTGGGATTCTTTCTCTCATTTCTATCTGCCTCTCCCCTGAACACGTGTGCTCTCTCAAAAAACAAATAAACTATAAAAAATAAAAATAAAAAGAATTCTCAAATGTGATATGTTACTTGTCTTTAGAATAAAACTAACATCTGGACCATTATAGCTCAGTTAGTATTAAGGTTTGTGCAGCATGGTTTTTGATAAACAAAAAGGCATAAAAATAGTTAATGTGACACTGAGTAATGCATAGAACTGTTGAATCACTATACTGAATGCTGATACTAATATAAAACTGTATGTTAGCTATACTGGAATTAAAATAAAAAATGCTACATAAATGCTATTGTTTGTACAAAAGATGACTAATAAGAAATTTGATGATAATTCATAGTCTGTATCAGATTATATAAATGAGATAATAATAAACATTTTAGTGTTTTTGTCCTTTTGTCTATCATGTCCTCTAGTTATAAAAAGTAAGTATTGCTCTCAGTGCTTAAAGTAATGAAGTTGAGAATCTTTGCATTTGTAACGTATTTGCTAGTTACATATTGTGTCTAAAACTAAAACATATTGCAAATATTTTGGCTCTATTATCCTTAGTTTTTTCCTGTGACAAAAACCCAGCAAAGGAGAGCAGTGCATTAAATCTCATTCACAAATTCCCTAAACCAATGTAGAATGTTTTTTTTTTAACTGGAACTTTCTTTGTAGGGACAGCTTATTTACTTATGCCTTCTTTTTTTTTTTTTTTTTTTTTTTTTTTTTTTTTTCAAATGTGTTTCTTGTAAGGAAAAGAAAGACCTTCAGGATACTTCACAGTAACCGCTGCGTTTCATCCAATCCACAACCTATGGGGAGGCGGAGTGGTTTGGAAAAGGCCAGAAGGCACCATAACCACCTCGACAGAGTTTTACGTATCTGCCTGTGCCTTTACCGTCTTCATTCCCTCTACGTCTCCCAGTCTACCCAAGCCCCTGACCCCAACCAGGCCCAGAGAGCTATTCTTCCTTCCTGCCTACTTAAGCTGGGAAGGGTGGATTTCCGAGAAGGAACAGCCACTGGGGTCCTAACCAGAGAAAANATTTTCTTAATTCTATGTTACGAAAATGAGTTACCTTTTGCTTCACAAAGAACATACCCTTTGAGCATGATTTCTAGAGACTCAATTCTTAGAAAAGAAAAAATATAAATGTATACAAAAGTAATTTATTTTTTTTGACAGGTATTTAGAATGTGTTTACTGGGCTTATGAAACTTTCTAGAAGAGAACAAATCAGACAGAAATATTTTCCTTTTGTAGAGCTTATATTCTAGTAGGGGATGACAATGAATACATAATAGGTAAGTAAATGTCATGGATTTTAAGTGCTACAAAATAAAACAGTGTGAAGAAATCAGGAATACAGAACATAGGCTGCTATTTTAAATAGTGTGACGAGGATTGGTCTCACCAAGAAGGTGATACTTGAGCAAAGAATTGAAGGCATCAGAGAACAGAGTTAGAGGGAAAAGCATTTGCAGGAAAAGTATTTCTGGAGCAGGTACAGCACCTGCAATGCTCTGAGATGTGACAATGTCAGCTATGTTCCGGGAACAAAGAGGAGACTTGTCACTGAAGGGGAGTGAGCACATAGAAGAGCAGAGGGAAAGTGGTTTAGTTTCATTCTTCTGCGTGTCTGTCCAGTTCTCCCAGCACCATTTGCTGATGAGACTGTCTTTTTTCCATTGGATATTCTTTCCTGCTTTGTCAAAGATTAGTTGGCCATATATTCGTGGCTCCATTTTGGGTTCTCTATTCTATCCCATGGATCTATGTCTGTTTTTGTGCCAATACCATACTGCCTTGATGATTACAGCTTTGTCATACAGCTAGTCAGGGATTGTGATGCCTCAGCTTGGGTTTCCATTTTCAACATTACTTTGGCCATTCAGGGAATTTTCTGGTTCCATACAAGTTTTAGGATTATTGTGCTCTAGCTCTGTGAAGAATGCTGGTGTTATTTTGATAAGGATTGCATTGAATATGTAGATTTATTTAGGTAGTATCTACACTTTAACACTATTTGTTCTCCCAATCCATGAATATGTTTTCCATTTCTTTATGTCTTCTTCAATTTCTTTCATAAGTGTTCTATAGTTTTCAACATATAGATCTTTTACCTCTTTGGTTAAGTTTATTCCTAGATATCTTACACAGAAAAATAAATTCAAAATGGAGGAAAGATCTAAATATGAGATAAGAAACTATCAAAATCCTACAGGAGAAAACAGGTGGCAACCTTTTTGACTGAAGCTGCAGCAACTTCTTACATGACACATCTCTGGAGGCAAGGGAAATAAAGGCAAAAATGAACTATTGGGACCTCATCAGGATAAAAAGCTTTGGCACAGAGAAGGAGACAATAAATTAAAAAGCAACAAATGGAATGGGAGAAGGTATTTGCATATGATACATCAAATAAATGGTTAGTATCCAAAATCTATAAAGAACTTACCAAACTCAACACCCAAAACCCAAATAATCTGGCGAAGAAATAGGCAGAAGACATGAATAGACACTTTTCCAAAGAAGACATCCAGATGGCCAACAAACACATGAAAAGATGCTGAACATTGCTCATCATCAGGGAAATAAAAATCAAAACCACAATGAGATATCACCTCACACCAGTCAGAGTGGCTAAAATCAACAACACAGGCAACGACAGATTTTGGTGAGAATGAGAATTAGGAACCCTTTTACATTGCTGGTGGGTATGCAAACTGGTGTAGTGACTCTGGAAAACAGTATGAAATTTCCTCAAAAAATTAAAAATAGAGCTAACCTATGACCCAGCATTTGCACTACTACGTATTTATTGAAAGGATACAAAATTGCTGAAATGAAGGGGTTATATGCACCCCAATGTTTATAGCAGCACTATCAATAATAGCCAAAGGATGGAAACAGCCCAAATGTCCATCACCTGATGAATGTATAAAGAAGATGTGGTATATATACACAATGGAATATTACTCAGTGATCAAAAAGAATGAAATCTTGTCATTTGCAACAATGTGGATGGAATTAGAATACACTATGCTAAATCAAATCAGTCAAAGAAGGATAAATATAATATGATTTCACTCTTTTTTTGGTGTGTGTGTGTTTTAAAAATAGTTTATTGTCAAGTTGGTTTCCATATAACACCCAGTGCTCATTCCCACAAGTGCCCTCCTCCAAGCTCATCACCCCCCTTCCCATCTCTCCACCCCCATCAGTCCTCAGTTCCTTCTCAGCATTCAAGAGTCTCTCATATAATTTCACTCTTATGTGGAATTTAAGAATTGAAACAAATGAACATAGGGGAAGGGAAGGAAAAATAAGATAAAAACAGAGGGAGGTAAAATACAAGAAACTCTTAAATACAGAGAACACACTGAGGGTTACTGCAGGGGAGTTGGAGGGGGATGACGGCCTAAATGGGTGGTGGGCATTAAAGGGGGATTTTGTTGGGATGAGCATTGGGTGTTATATGTAAGTGATGAATCACTAAATTCTATTCCTGAAACTATTATTACACTATATGTTAACTAAATTGGATGTAAAGAAAATTGAAAAAGAAAAGAAATATTCACTCATCTGAAGGTCACAAATGCATACATACATTTTTATATGTGTGTGTATACACATGTATGTGTATGTGAATATATATATGAATATATATATTCCATTTGCTTTGAGAAATTTTATAGTTTTATCCCTCTCATTTATGTCTATGAGCCTATTTGAATTAATTTTTGTGTATGGTATGAATAAGGGGTCAAGGCTAATTATTTCCTATGTGCATATCCAGTTGTTCCAGCATAATTTATTGAATGGCTGTTCCTTTCTCCACTAAATTGCATTTGCACTTAGCCAAGAATCAAATGATTATATAAATAAGGATTTATTTGGGGTTCTCTTTCTTACATTGCTTTATTATTGATTGATTGCCTTGGTAATCTGATATATTAATAGGTTTATATTAATTGAGATATCTAAATTAATGTAAAGAAATTCATATGTTACAACCATGTAGTAATTGGAAATCCTNACTCACATATTTTTAAACATATACCTTTGAAGATGAGTGGGAATAAGAAAGGTTCCAATCTCCCCACTGTGGAATGGATAACTTTCAAATAATCACTCTTGGTTCTTGTTCTTTCTGGCCATTACTATTTTTTAAATGGTATGGTTAAAAATACCCTAGGTAATTAAAAAAACAAAAGCACAACTATTTAATAAGGATATAAATTTAAAAGAGAGTAAATCGGGCACCTNGCGAGGATGATGAGTAGGTTCCCTGTTATGGTGACCAGGTACATGGTGAGGAAGAGGATAAAGAGTGGCTTCTGGTCCTCAGGCCTGGAGGAGAGTCCCAGGAGGATGAACTCAGAAACACTGCTAGTTTCATTGACTCTTTCCATTGATTTGGGTCCAGTCATACACAAGATGTTTTGTTATTTACCATACTTCAAGTCCAGAACACAAATCCTCAGAACCCAGCAAGTCTTGTTTTTTCTCTGTTTGTTTGCAATTAATTGTTCTGTAGGGATAGCTTGTCAGTCTCATAGTCCTTGATGTGGTCCTCCCTTCCCAAATCCATGGGCATCATAAGGGCCTTATATTGAAGGCTGGAAGGACAGAAGGAGTTTATCTTTAGAAGCCATCAGAGATGGACCTTGCTGATTCCAGTCCATTAGTTCTTATTCTGTGAAATTCCTGTTCCCTTGCTGGGGATTATTGGTAGAACAGGCAAATTCTTGCCATTGTGTAGCTCGTGTTTAGTTGGGGAGACAGAGCATCAATAAACAATATAAAGTAGTGCATAAGAGATGGAGATGAATAGGGGATGGAATGGAGGTATTTTTGGTATGCAGGTCAGAGGACACTTGTTTCCTATCAAAGGAAGCCCAGTGGTGGCATTGTAAAGTTCATCTTTGCATTGTTTTTGAAAAAAAAAAAAAAATAAGGGCTTGCCAAAATAAACAACAGGGAAAATCTAATGGGAATGTTGAACCTGTTTCAATGAAGTGGGCTCTTTCTCCTCTGGTCCCCTAAAATAATTTCATTTTGTTTAAGTTTTATTTAAGTAATCTCTGCATCCCACGTGGGCCTCGAACTCATGACCCTCACATCAATAGTCACATGCTCTTCCAACTGACTCTTCCAACTGGCTCAGCCAGGCACCCTTAAGATAACTTCTTTGGAAGCAGTATATTCTTTCACACTTTTTGAATAATCCCATACATTGGAATTTTCATCCTATAATATTTTATTCCATATTAATATATCAACTCAAAGACATAAATGCTGTACTTACATTAACAATTAAATGATGTCATGTACATCACAGTGATTATAGTCAATAGTACTGCATTTCATATTCAAAACTTGCTAAGACAGTAAGTCTTAAAAATTGCTTACAATTTTATCATAAATTGCTAAACATCTTTATACCTCAGATTCACCATGTATGATATTAGACACAAATATGCACATGCTCATGAGGATTTAGTGAGAAATGCATTTAAGACATTCAGGGGTTGCCTGGGTGGCTCAGGCGGTTAAGTGCCTGACTTCAGCTCAGTCGTGATCTCACGGTGTGTGGGTTCAAGCGCTGCATCAGGTTCTGTGGTGACAGCTAGTTCGGAGCCTGGAGCCTGTTTCAGATTCTGTGTCTCCCTCTCTCTCTGACCCTCCCCTGGTCTCTTACTCTCGCTCTATTTCTCTCAGGAATAAATAAAAACAAAACAAAAAATAGAAAAAGACATTCAGAAGAGAGACAAGCATATTGTGAACACTCAGCAGAAACTCTTGATCATCATCAATCCCAGTATCACCTTCCCTTATCTGCTATGACTCAAAATCAGTTAACTCACATGCTTAAAGTATCATATCCTTCACTGCCAAATTGTCAGACTAATCTCATGATTTTCTCAGATCTTATGGAAGGATTATTTGTTTAGGCATTGAATGATTTGAGGGAACCAGTAGTTAAAGTTAACAAAATAACAAATATCAGTGAAAATTTACTACATGTCAAGCTTGTGCTAAGCACCTCACAAATACCATGATGAGGGATCACAAGGCATGTGTTGTTTTCAGATGCCTGAGGCTTAGTGTGAAGTGATTTGCTCAGGGCCACTAAGGAAGTGAATAGAAATCAGGATTTGAAACCCCAGCTGAATCACTCAGAAGCTCATGCTCTTAACCCTCAGACTACACCTCCTCACGTTTTGGTGTAAATGGTTTGTCACAATCAGGCATAAGCACTATTTTCCTCACTGTGTCATTTCCTAAATGACTTCCCTTTCCTTCTCTCTTAACTGATAAGCTTCCATCGCCCATGTTCAGAACCTATTCTTGTAGTGGCTAAAGAGATGAACTGTCTTTCAGTGTTACACAGATGGTGGATTTGAAATTTTTAACATCCATGATTAACTGGTGGAAAAAAATGGCCACACATGGCTGGGGGATGTCTGACATGGGGAGTTGTTGGTGCTGGACAGTGTCCTGGACTTAAGACAAAAGATGGGGTTTGATTTGTCTTCTGTCACCTGCTCACAAGCTGATTCCAGATATTTTCTCAATAGCAAATGAGATACCATGTCTGCAAAACAGTTTGTCGAACACAGGTCAATATTAAAAAAATGAGCCATTTGTGCAAAGCCTGCCTGTGGAAATAAGAAATTGGTGGAGGTTTGGTTTAATTAATGAGGTTGGGTGATCCAGGTCATAGATGTGAGGATCACCAACTCTGATAACTAGAAAGAAGGAAGGTTTAGAATCTGAGAATCAAGAAGCGCTCAAAACACAAAGTACTGGCTGAGGCTGGGAATATTATAGTTTTCTTTTCTTTTCCCTCCCTCCCTTCCTTCCTTCCTTCCTTCCTTCCTTCCTTCCTTCCTGACAGTGTTTTGCTTCTAGCAAAGCACACAGTGTAGGTGGTCTAGAGGTCAAACTGGATGGACTGAAAACTAAAAGCTGGGTGGAGGCTTTAGTAGGACCCTATGACTGCTTAATCCACAAAATATTTCAAATTCTCAAGGAGGAAAGAGTGCCAGAATTTGGAGGAGCCAAGAGGGTGTCCCGCTTACTGAAGCTCACCTCCAGATCCAGGTGCTGTTCTTTCCTTCCCACTTTCTCCAGAAGCTGGTTGCACCACATCTGCTACTCAGCTGCAAGTCTGCTTCTCAGCCAAGCGCAGCCCCCCTCATGTTTCTCCCATGACACTCTGGGCTGATTAACAAGGAGAGGAACAGGAAAGGCAGGGGAGCTGGTGTGCTACTTGGAAGGGATAGTACGTTTCCCCTCACTGGCCTCCAACCCCTCAAGTCTGGCCCCAAGCATGTTGCTGCTTTCCCAGCTCCCCATCTCAGAAGGAGAGACGTCCTGACTCAAAGGGCAAGGGCCCCCTTGATGGCAGAAGCCCAGGCAGCGTCTCCTGAGACTGAGCTCTGCTCTGCTGGCCTCAGGGGCCCTTGTTAGGCTGAAGGAGTTGTGGTGTGATGACCTCTCAAGGGAGTTGGTCCTGTGATTGCTTTAAGCAGAGTAATCTGACTGGAAATCACACCTAGCATGGCTGACTGCAGGGGATGGGGGAGCCCTGAAGCTTACTGTTTCAATGTGAGGCTCATCCCAGGGCTTATTAACGTCACTGCCACATCTAAAGCATGTGCTTTAGTCTCCCCAACTCTGGGTTATCAGGAGTGGGAAAATATTTATATGGGTGAATATTTTATGTTTGGGGATGCAGGTGTGGACCAGGGTGTATTCTAGAACAGGGAAGGTGCAGTTTCCAGGGGATTTAGTGGGGGAGATGANTTGATCAATCTGGTTAGGGGGTTATCAATTTTGTTAATTGTTTCAATGATACGTTCTGGTGTTTTTTATTTCAATATCATTGATTTCTATTCTAATCTTAATTATTTCCCATTTTCTGCTGGTTTGGGGCTTTATTTGTTGTTCTTTTTCCAGATCCTTTAGGTGTAAGGTTAAGTTCTGTAGTTGAGACCTTTCTTACTTCTTCAGGAAGGCCTGGATTGCTATAAACTTCCCTCTTATGACTGTCTTTGCTGCATCTCAGAAGGTTTTGGACTGTTGTAATTTCATTTTCATTGGCTCCCATGTACTTTTTAATTTCTCCTTTAATTGTTTGGTCAACCCATTCATTTTTTAGCAAGATGTTCTTTAATTTACAAGTATTTTTGGTCTTTCCAAAGTTGTTCTTGTGGTTTATTTCAAGTTTCATAGCATTGTGGTCTGAAAGTATGCCTGATATGATATTGATCTTCTTGTACCTGTTGAGGGATGATTTGTGACCAGTATGTGATCTATTGTGGAGAATGTCCCATGTGCACTTGAGAAGAATGTGTATTCTGCTGTTTTTGGATGAAACATTCTGAATATATCTGTTAAGTCCATGTTGGCGCAGTGTGTCATTCAAAGCCATTGTTTCCTTGTTGGTTTTCTCCTTAGATGATCTGTCCATTGCTGTAAGTGGGTGTTGAAGTCCCCTACTATTGTGGTATTATTATCAATGAGTTTATTTATGTTTGTGATTAACTGATTTATATATTTGGGCACTTCAAGTTGTGGGCATAATATTTACAATTTTTTTAAATGTAAAAATAGTTTTTAATATTTATTTTTGAGAAGACAGACAAACAGATAGAGTGTGAGTGGGGGATGGACAGAGACAGAGAGACACAGAATCTGAAGCAGGCTCTAGGCTCTGAGCTGTCATAGCCCTATACGGGGCTCGAACCCATGAACTCTAAGATCATGACCTAAGCCGAAGTTGGACGCTTAACCAACTGAGCCACCCAGGGGCCCCACAATCTTTGTTTTAAAAGCTAGTTTGGTTCTTTGTGACTGAGGGAAGCAAGATGCAGAGAAGTAGGGAACCCCATACATTTCACTTGCCCCTATCTCTCAAATGGAGAAAGCCTGAAGCCATAGGAGCTCTTACAGAATCCAGGTGTTTGGGAGGAAAAGGAGACAGAGTCCACTGAGAAAACTTTGTAGCGTGAATGTGAACTGGGGAAGATAAAAACCGGCCAGGACCAGAGACACAGATGGAGGGGAGGGAGCTCCCTTTGTGGGGAACCACAATGAGTGTAGAGGAAAAAGGAAAGAGTGGCCAGAACTGCACAAGACACTGTCCCTGTCACTGAAGAAGAGAAAAACCTTGGCTCGGGACACAGAGGCATCTGGTTTCCTGCTGGCCAGCTGATCCTACGTGGGATGCAGTCTTCCCAGGAGACCCCAGGAGACACTGCTCCTCGCTCACCAGCTCGACCTGGAGGGGACAAAGCAACGCCTGAAGCTGTGCCACAGTGCTTCCGGCTCAGCTCGATCCCCAGGGGGGAGGTGAGAGGCTTGAAACTGCTCTGAGGGACTTGCCTGTGAGTTTATAGAGTTTATATTTTGGGTGATATCAATGGGCGCCCGGACTAAGATCTGGAAAGGAGGCCTGGCTTGCGATATAGAGCATGGCCCACCTTGGCTACGCCTGCAGCACAGGGAAATCAGACCCGAATGAGTGAGTTGCAACACTTGGTTTGAGAAGGGACTGGGGCATGGCCACTTTTCTCTCCACAACCACCAAGGCAGGACCTCAGGGAGTGGTTGGCAGGATGCAGTGGAGGCTAAGACCTGCCTACACCAAACCACGCCCATCCTTGCTAGAGAGCTGCCTTTTTTAATTTTTTTAATTTTTTTTATTTTTACCAGAGCCAGGGGCAAGACCAACATGGATGCACTGCCCTGATTAATTCTGGCCACTGGCTTGCTTAAACAGTCACATTTAATCCATTCTCTAGATGTATATTCTACACCTCCACCACTACTTTTTTATCTCTCTCTCTGAAGTAATCAGACTATATAGTTACTCTGAGTAGCATTACCTTCATTTCTTTCAACTCTCCTCTCACCATATTCCCCTCTTTCTCTCTCTGAATTAAGCCTCTTAGTCTCTCTGCCTGCTTGCTCATTTCATTTCCAATTTCGCTTCCTCCCCGCCCTGTCATTTCTCTCTTTGTATATGCTCTTCCATCAGCACTGCAACACCCGGCTCTTTATTTGTACCTGGGAATTCTGGTTCTATGCTTTAGACTGTCCTTGTTCTATTCGTTTTTTCTCTTTTCTTTTCTTTTTTTCTTCTTTCTTGTTTATGTATTTTTATTTTTATTATTAGTCTTCCCTCCTTCCTCTTTGTCTGTGAGTCTGTGTGTGTGTTTGTGTGTGTGTGTGCCTTCTTTTTTTCCCTTTTCTATTTCCCTTTCGGTTTGCATGTTTGTTGGATTTGTCTGTGCCTTTTTCCCCTGTGCATTTGTCTGTCTGTTTTCATTTCTAGGGCTACCTCAAGAAACAAGCTGAAGTACAGATAGTGGAGAGTCCCAAATACCACTATGAGTAGGAAATTAAAATAACCAAGGTCTCAACAAGAGGAACCAAGAGACACCATTTAAAGAACACTTCCTGAATGGACAGGCCCAGGACAGTCAAAGAGCCTTCTTTGGTACAGCAGCACTCGAGGTGCAGAGTGCATAACAAGCTTTTAAAACTAAGAAGAGATAGAAAACTCACCAAAATGACGAAATGGAAGAACTCTCCTCCAAAGAAATTCTAGGAAGATATGAGAGCTAAACAACTGCTCAAAACAGACATAAGCAACATATCTGAACAAGAATTTAGAACAATAATCATAAAATTAATCGCTGGGCTTGTAAAAGGCATGGAAGATATCAGAAAAACTATTGCTACAAAGACTATGGAGCTTAAAAATAGTTGTGATGAATTATAGAATGATATAAATGAGATGAATAATAAAATGCATGCGTCCAATGCATGGATTGAAGAGGCAGAAAGGAGAATCAGTGATTCAGAAGACATAATTATAGAAAAAGAGGAAGCTGGGAAAAAGAGAGATAAACTGATCCAGGAACAAGAAAGGAGAGTTCGAGAACTCAGCGATACAATCAAATGGAACAATATCCATATCATAAGAATCCAATAAAAGGAAGAGAGAGGGTAAGGTGCTGAAGGAGACTTTGAACAAATTATAGCAGAGAACTTCCCCAATCTGGGGAAGGAAACAGACATTGAAATCCAAGAGGCACAGTGAACTCGCCTCAGACATAACTTGAAACAATCTTCTGCATGACATATCATAGTGAAACTGGCAAAGTGTAAGGACAAAGAGAGAATTTTGAGAGCAGCTAGGGAGAAAAAGGCCCTAACATACAAAGGGAAACCTATCAGGTCGTGACAGACCTATCTATGGAAACTTGGCAGGCCAGAAAGGAATGGCAGGAAATCTTCAGTGTCATGAACAGAAAAAATATGCAGCCAAGAAGCCTCTATCCAGCAAGCCCGTCATTAAGAATAGAAGGAGAGATAAAAGTCTTTCCAAATAAACAAAAATTGAAAGAATTCATCACCACTAAGCCAGCTCTACAAGAAATCCTGAGGAGGACTCTAACAGGGAAATGTTACAAGGAATGCAAGATACTAGAGACACCACCACAAGCATGAATCCTGCAAAGGACACAATGGCTCTTAACCCATATTTTTCAATGTACAGAATGTAAATGGGCTAAATGCCTAAACAAAAGACATAGGGGAGCAGAATGGATAAAAAACAAAATCCATCTATTTTCTGTCTACAAGAAACTCTTTTTAGAATTGAGGACACCTTCAGATTGAAAGTAAGGGGATGGAGAAACATATATCATGCTACTGGAAGTCAAAAGAAAGCTGGAGTAGCTGTACTTATATCAGACAAACTGGACTTTAAAGTAAAGGCAGTCACAAGGGATGAAGAAGGGCATTATATACTAATTACAGGGTCTATCTGTCAGGAAGAGATAACAATTATAAATGTCTACGCTCCAAATACGGAAGCACCTAAATACATAAAACAATCAACAACAGAAACAATCTGATTGATAAGAATGTGCTAATAGCAGGGGACTTTAATACTCCACTTACAGCATTGCATAGATCAACTACACAGAAAATCACTAAAGACACAATGGACTTGAATGACACATTGGACCAGATGGATTTGACAGATATATTTAGAACTCTACATCCTGAGGCCATGGAATTCACTTTCTTCTCAAGTGCGCATGGCACATTCTCCAAGATAGATCACATACTGGGACATAAAGCGGCCCTCAATAAATATAAAAGAATTGAGATCTTACCATGCATACTTTCTGATCACAATGCATTGAAACTTGAAATCAACCACAGGAAGAAGTCGGGGAAACCTCCAAAACCATGAAGGTTAAAGAACACCCTACTAAAGAATGAATGGGACAATCAGGCAATTAGAGAAGAAATGTAAAAATAGATGAAAACAAATGAAAATGAAAATACGACAATACAAAGTCTATGGGATGAAACACAGGCAGTCCTAAGAGGAAAGTAAATTCCACTCCAGGCCTATTTCAAGAAATTAGAAAAAATGCAAGTACAAAATCTAACAGCTCACCTAAAGGAACTAGAAGGAGAGCAACAAGAGCACCCCAAAACCAGTAGGAGAAGAGAAATAATAAAAATCAGGGCAGAAATAAACAATATAGAAAGAAAAGAAAGAGTTGAGCAGATCAATGAAACCAAGAGTTGGTTTTTTGAAAAAGTAAACAAAATTGACAAACCTCTAGCCAGGCTTCTCAAAAAGAAAAGAGAGATCACTCAAATAGACAAAGTCATGAATGAAAAATGACTTATTAAAATCAACAACTCAGAAATATAAGTAATTATTAGGGAATACTATGAAAAATTATATGCCAACAAACTGGACAGTTTAGAAGAAAGGGACAAATTCCTAAACACACACTCATTACCAAAATTCACACAGGAAGAGATAGAAAATCTGAACAGACCCATAACTAGTGAAGAAATGGAATCAGTTATCAAAAATCTCGCAACAAATAAGAGCCCTGGGCCAGATGGCTTCCCTGGGGAATTCTACCAGACATTTAAAACAGAGTTAATACCCATTCTTCTCAAGAGATTCCAAAACATAGAAATGGAAGGAAAACTTCTGGACTCATTTAATGAAGCTAGCATCACTTTGATTCCCAAGCCAGACAGAGACCCAGCAAGAAAAGAGAACTACAGGCCAATATCCTTGATGAATACAGATGCAAAAATCCTCAACAAGATACTTGCAAATCGAATTCAACAGCATAGAAAGAATTATCCACATATAGGTGGATTAGGAGGAAGCTAATGGAGGACCATGAGGGAGAAGAAGGGGGAAGATAGTCGGGAAGAGGGAGGGAGGCAAACCATGAGAGACTCTTGAATGCTGAGAACAAACTGAAGGCTGATGGGGATAGAGAAGAGGGGAAGTGGGGTGTTGGGCATGGAGGAGGGCACTTGTTGGGATGAGCACTGGTTGTTTTATCAAAACCAACTTGACAATAAACTATTAAAAAATAAATATATAAAATCTTTATAAATAAATAAATAAAAGTTTATTTTGTCTAAGTATGGCTAGTCCAGCATTCTTTTGACATCCATTAGCATGTTAGATGGATCTCAATCTCCTTACTTTCAATCTGCAAATGAATTTAGGTCTAAAATTAGTCTCTTTTACACAGCATATAGATGTGTTTTGCTTTGTTTTTTTATCCATTTTGATACCTTAATGTATTTTGATTGGAGCATTTAGTCCATTTACATTTAGAGTGATTATTGAAATATGAATTTAGGTCATTTTCTTACCTGTAGAGTTGGTGTTTCTTGTGGAATAGCTTTCAACCACTGACTATTGCATATTATGATATCTGTAGGCTTGTTATATATGGCCTTTATTATGTTGATGCATCTTCATTCTATATACAATTTATTAAGTTTTTATTATGAAAGGGTTTGCATTTTTTAAAAAATTTATTTCTGAGTGAGAGAAACAGCGTGAACAGGGGAGGGCCAGAGAGAGAGGGAGACACAGAATCCAAAAACAGGCTCTAGGCTTTGAGCTAGCTGTCATCACACAGCCTGATGTGGGGCTCGAACCCAGGAACCGTGAGATCATGACCTGAGCCGAAGTTGGATACTTAACTAACTGAGCCACCCAGGCTCCCCTGAAGAGGTTTGCATTTTCTCAAATGATTTTTCTGCGACTGTTGAGAGGATCATATGATTTTTATTTTTAAACACAAAGCCCGATAAGGTGCTCAAACTCACAAACTATGAGAGCATGACCTGAGCCAAAGTTAGATGCTTAACCAACTGAGTCACTGAAGACCCCAATAAGGGCTTATTCTTAAGCATCTTATTTTACAACTTGCTCTTCATTTATAACATTCTATGTATGTGGTGTGCCATATCTGTTGATTTGCGTATGGTGAACTATCCTTGCATTCCAGGGATAAATCCCACTTTATCACAGTGCACGATTTTTCTTTTACTTATTTATTTATTTTTATTTTTTTAAAAATAGTTTATTGTCAGGTTGGTTTCCATATAACACCCAGTGCTAATCCCCACAAGTGCCTCCCTCCGTGCCCTTCCCCTCTCCCCCTCCCACATCCATCAGTCCAAAGTTTTTGTCAGCATTCAAGAGTCTCTCATGGTTTGCCTCTCCCCCTTCCCCCCACCATTCCCCCCTTCCTCTCCCCAATGGTCTTCAGTTAAGTTCCTCCTAATCCTCCTATACGTGCAAACATATGATATTGGTCCTTCTCTGCCTGACTTATTTCGCTCAGCANAACGGATATTGTTGAGGATGAGAAAGAGGAACCCTTTTACACTGCTGATGGGGATGCAAACTGGTGTAGTGACTCTGGAAAACAGTATGAAATTTCCTCAAAAAATTAAAAATAGAGCTAACCTATGACCCAGCATTTGCACTACTACGTATTTATTGAAAGGATACAAAATTGCCGAAAGGAAGGGGTTATATGCACCCCAATGTTTATAGCAGCACTATCAATAATAGCCAAAGGATGGAAACAGCCCAAATGTCCATCACCTGATGAATGTATAAGAAGATGTGGTATATATACACAATGGAATATTACTCAGTGATCAAAAAGAATGAAATCTTGCCATTTGCAACAATGTGGATGGAATTAGAATACACTATGCTAAATGAAATCAGTCAAAGAAGGATAAATATGATATGATTTCACTCTTTTTTTGGTGTGTGTGTGTTTTAAAAATAGTTTATTGTCAAGTTGGTTTCCATATAACACCCAGTGCTCATTCCCACAAGTGCCCTCCTCCAAGCTCATCACCCCCCTTCCCATCTCTCCACCCCCATCAGTCCTCAGTTTGTTCTCAGCATTCAAGAGTCTCTCATATAATTTCACTCTTATGTGGAATTTAAGAATTGAAACAAATGAACATAGGGGAAGGGAAGGAAAAATAAGATAAAAACAGAG